>NW_022982780.1:0-46978 GCF_902652985.1 Pecten maximus | reverse complement strand
TACCAATATACATAACTAGGGACCAAGGGGAAACTACATATGAAATTTCAGAAAGATCCCTTCAGTACTCTCCGAGAAATAGCGATAACAAACTTCAATTTTCAAAATCCAAGATGACTGCCTGTCGGCCATGATGTTTTCCGATTGGTCCCAAAATACAATATACAAAACTAAGGGACCAAGGGAAACCTACATATAAAATTTGAAAAAGATCCCTTCAGTACTTTCTGAGAAATAGCGATAATAACCTTCAATTGTCAAAATCACAGATGGCTGCCTGTCGGCCATGTTGTTTTCAGATTGGTTCCTAAATACAATATACATAACTAGGGACCAAGGGGAAACTACATATGCAATTTCAGAAAGATCCCTTCAGTACTTTCTGAGAAATAGCGATAACAAGAATTGTTCACGGATGAACGGACCAGTGACTCGGGGCGATTTGAATATAAAAATAGCATATCACATTGTATGTATGTAGCAGCAGCAGCAGTATTCAATGTGTATGTGTAGCAGTTTGTTCAAAAGCATTCAGATGTTTAACAGTTTGTTCAATAGTATTCTATGGGTATGTTTAACAGTTTGTTCAATAGCATTCAGTATACATATGCATGTTTAGCAGTTTGTTCAATAGCATTCGGTGCTCATGTTTAGCTGTTTGTTCAATAGCATTCAGTGCTCATGTTTAGCTGTTTGTTCAATAGCATTCAGGGTTTATCTTGAGCATTTTAATACCATCCACTGTATATATGCTTTGTACTTTTTCATTTTAATCAGTTTTCCAATAGCATCCTCTCTCCACTAGGATGGACATCACTTTCTCCCACAGTTCACCGGTTTATCTTCAGTTTTAGACGCGAGAGATTTCATATTATCACCGACACCTTATATAAGTGTATGTTTGAATAAATATTGTGAATTAATTTTAGACCTATGTTTTCTTGTGTAATGCATTTGTGAGGGTGTGATGGGTAGTTCCTTCAAATAAGGATATTCATGCGCCAACAATGTACATTTGTTTACAAAAAAAAATTGACCACCGATTTAATATGCAATTATTTAAAGTGGTGAGAGAAAAATAACCATTCCCTACCTAGGGAGGGCGACAAAGAAATCTCAACCCTC
This sequence comes from Pecten maximus, assembly GCF_902652985.1. Taxonomy (NCBI): domain Eukaryota; kingdom Metazoa; phylum Mollusca; class Bivalvia; order Pectinida; family Pectinidae; genus Pecten; species Pecten maximus. Next base: position 45,853 of record NW_022982780.1, on the reverse strand, counting down.
AGAAATCATGAAGGTCCAAACCTCGGTAAGCCTCGGGCTGCACGTTCATGAATTCCCCCTCAGGTTGAGATTTGTCACACCCCCATTGAAGGCAGGGAATGATTCTATTATTCTATCCCTCTGTAAGTCACAGTGTGTGACCACCTCCTATAGAATTGCCTCCTCAGATCATCCCTTTTAAGACTACTGTCTACCATGACATGTAACTTCCCCATTCTGTAACCAGATCACTTGGATAAGTGTCTGGTCCGACACCAGGGACACAGTGAAACTGGATCACTGGGATAAATGTCTGGTCCGACACCAGGGACAGCAAAACTTGATTGCTTGGATAATGTCTGATCTGACACCAAGGACAGAGTAAACTAAGTCCTATTCAACAAGGATGTTGCAGAACAAACCATGACCGACAGACAACGGACCAAGACACCACAGCCGAAGCTCATTTGGACCAGTAGCTGTACAGTAACAAGGGATCCCAGAGGGATCTTTGTGTCCACCATTGTATGATCATTACTGGATCATGTTTTTCTGTTTTTCACTCTTAATTATCTATTCTTATGACACTTAACTACACCTTTGAAGAAAATACCAATGAAATTTTCGAAAGATCAATCAAGACAAACCTCATAAATAGAGACAAGATGGCCAAGGTAACTATTGGCCATTTTGTCATCCTGAATGTGATCAGCATGAAAATTAACCAGCATACAGTATTGCTAAATCCATGTGCATCAATTATGTACACTACCCAGGAATTCTTTTACTAGGATTGTTGTCTGCCCTTTCCCTCTGGAGCATTCACAGTTAATGATCATATATTGACCACAGAAGGAACTGTATCGGAGATGGATCTAGCTGCCAGATGTCAGGTAAGTCTATTCCTCTGTCCACTTCACCCATTCTTTCTGTTCTCCATCTTATCATCAGTAGTTATATGCTGGCTTTATATCTCATTTTCTTGAAAATAATTTTCATTTTTTTTCTGAGAGTTATTCCCCTTTAAGGAGTATTGAGTAAAATTGTATGTAAGCATTTGGATTTGTTCCAGTTACCAAAAGAACTCTCTGTATACATTTTACCATTAGGACTTAATTCATATTAAAAATTACTATTGGGTCTTAACCTCCCAGCACTATCCCTATCATCTTCGCTAGCCAAGGCTTCTGATTATGTTATACTCCACGAACCCTTGGCAGATAAAGTCATGTTTAAACCATTGCGGCCTGGAATCCCAGGGCATCCAATCAAATCATGTTTTACATTCAGGCTTGGTTTCGCAGTAAACAAAAAATTGCGGCGCCCAGTACAGAGCTACCATGTCGACTATGTCATGGCATTGTACCTAAATACAGAGATGTACAATCTTTGGGGAAATATTCAGTGTTTGATCAAATGACACAAGCTTCCATATGCGTGTTTGTAAACATCGCTGATGATGTACATCGGTGATATTCGTTTTGATTGGTCAAAAATTTCATGTGTAAAGGGTGGTAATTTTGAATCTCCGCTAGAGGGCCAGAACTGACGACTATATCTGCCAAGGGTTCGTGGTTCCTGGACAACTTTTGCCAACAGATATTAAAGAAAAAAACGTTTTAAGGATTCAAAGGTTTTATTGTTCCTTCTCCTCCTGGCCCCTACAAAAAAAAAGAAAGAAAATATGGTCAGTTTTATTAAATAATACAATATTAAATTCTACATTTATATACAACATCAAAATGGCTGAAGCAATAAAATTGTAAAAGCTTTCTCGTATCAATGTCGGTCCATTTTAGCATGAATGAATATTAACAATGTCACTAAAATAAAATCATGTAAAATGTTTACATTCCTTATCAATCTATCTGGTTTGATAATTTCAACAATATGAATGACAGCCCATTATGTGAAAGCGTCCCATTATGATCATTGCAGTGATCATGATTGTTTCAGACCAAATTTAAACAAAAAAAAAATACATTAATTGTATCTCCTATGAATGCTGAGCATTGATTAAAAACTTAGATTAACTTTATTAAGTAAGTTGGAATCTAAATTGATTTATTGCTTTTATGAAATTCTTTATAAAATTGCTGGCATGGGACCCAACAGGAAATTATCAGAATAGAATTGTTCTCCATTTTACCATGATTTATGAACAAGGGCCCAATGGGCCCAAATCGCTCACCTGCAATGCAGTGATCTTTTCATATATGGATCCTGCAGTTATTTGAAAGCATGCTACAGGACCAATATAATGTCTCTCTGCACTTTGGCTTTTCACTAAAAGTCATTTAAAGATTTAAGCATACTTGATCGACGTGACCTTGAATGAAGGTCAAGGTCATTCATTTGAACAAACTTGGTAGCCCTTCACCCCAGCATGCTACAGACCCAATATCAACTCCCTGGGACTCTTGGTTATTGAGAAGAAGTCGTTTAAAGATTTTAGCCTTTTTGACCCCTGTGACCTTGAATGAAAGTCAAGGTCATTCATTTGAACAAACTTGGTAGCCCTTCACCCGAGCATGCTACAGACCCAATATCAACTCCCTGGGACTCTTGGTTATTGAGAAGAAGTCGTTTAAAGATTTTAGCCTTTTTGACTCCTGTGACCTTGAATGAAAGTCAAGGTCATTCATTTGAACAAACTTGGTAGCCCTTCACCCCAGCATGCTACAGACCCAATATCAACTCCCTGGGACTCTTGGTTATTGAGAAGAAGTCGTTTAAAGATTTTAGCCTTTTTGACTCCTGTGACCTTGAATGAAAGTCAAGGTCATTCATTTGAACAAACTTGGGAGCCCTTCACCCCAGCATGCTACAGGCCAAATATTAGGCCTCTGGGACTCTTGGTTATTGAGAAGAAGTTGTTTAAAGATTTTAGCCTTTTTGACTCCTGTGACCTTGAATGAAAGTCAAGGTCATTCATTTGAACAAACTTGGGAGCCCTTCACCCCAGCATGCTACAGGCCAAATATTAGGCCTCTGGGACTCTTGGTTATTGAGAAGAAGTCGTTTAAAGATTTTAGCCTTTTTGACTCCTGTGACCTTGAATGACGGTCAAGGTCATTCATTTGAACAAACTTGGTAGCCCTTCACCCCAGCATGCTACAGACCCAATATCAACTCCCTGGAACTCTTGGTTATTGAGAAGAAGTCGTTTAAAGATTTTAGCCTTTTTGACCCCTGTGACCTTGAATGAAAGTCAAGGTCATTCATTTGAACAAACTTGGTAGCCCTTCACCCGAGCATGCTACAGACCCAATATCAACTCCCTGGGACTCTTGGTTATTGAGAAGAAGTCGTTTAAAGATTTTAGCCTTTTTGACTCCTGTGACCTTGAATGAAAGTCAAGGTCATTCATTTGAACAAACTTGGTAGCCCTTCACCCCAGCATGCTACAGACCCAATATCAAGTCCCTGGGGCTCTTGGTTATTGAGAAGAAGTCGTTTAAAGATTTTAGCCTTTTTGACTCCTGTGACCTTGAATGAAAGTCAAGGTCATTCATTTGAACAAACTTGGGAGCCCTTCACCCCAGCATGCTACAGACCCAATATCAAGTCCCTGGGTCTTTTGGCTATTTAGAAGAAGTCATCTAATTTTTTTTTAGCCTTTTTGACTCCTGTGACCTTGAATGAAAGTCAAGGTCATTCATTTGAACAAACTTGGTAGCCCTTTACCCCAGCATGCTACAGACCCAATATCAACTCCCTGGGACTGTTGGTTGTTGAGAAGAAGTCGTTTGAAGATTTTAGCCTTTTTGACTCCTGTGACCTTGAATGAAGGTCAAGGTCATTCATTTGAACAAACTTGGTAGCCCTTCACCCCAGCATGCTACAGGCCCAATATTAGGTCTCTAGGCCTTTTGGTTATTGAGAAGAAGTTGCTTGAATGGAAAGTTGACGCCGGACGGACGGCCGGACGGCCGGACGGACGACGGACGGACGACGGACGCCGCGCCACGGCATAAGCTCACTTGCCCTTCGGGCAGGTGAGCTAAAAATGACATCCACTCAGTCTCCTAGACCACTCACTGAGAACACCCGTGAAAAATGAATTCTAAAATGGAGTTTTGTACTTAGCTATCCTGTCCCATATAGTCTAAAATTGAATTTGATGTTTGAGGATGTATTTTTTTTTCATCTCCTGAAGAAAGTAATCTTACCCCCTATGTACAATCTATCTGGCCTCAGCGTAACCGTCTGGCCTCTCTCTCCGACTCCAGCAGTGTCAGGATGTCTCCCTCGCGCACGGGGCCCTTCACATTCCTGATAATGGAACGGTTGCTGTCATCCAGAAATTCCACACGCACCTGAAAGGAGTCGCACCATGTCAATTTTTGATCGTCTAAACTATCCCCAATCAATTACAGAAATCTGCACTAGAAATCACGTCTAAACTATCCCCAATCAATTACAGAAATCTGCACTACAAATCAAACAACCCGAGTCCTAATGGGCCTGTATCATGCAAAGGATAGAAATCCTGTTGCAGGCCAGGTACTCGTACCCAAAATATCCTAAGAACATAAATTGGGATATATATACATATGTATACACACAGGGGTCGACATTAACTTTTTTTCTGCACTTGTCCCTTTGGACAAGTAACATTTTTTATATTCACTTGTCCGAATGGAATTATCACTTGTCCCACTTGAAAATTTTCAATTAATTTTAATGATGTTTTTCAATGTCTTTGTGTCATGCAGTAAAATAATAACATTGCAATTACAACTACATGTATATTACTGATATTTATTGTTTTGTCCAAGTTACATAATGAAGAAAAACAAAAATGCTACTGACTGCCTATTTTCGATTTACAGAAACTTAAGTAGTAGAATAGAAATAAACTGACTAAAACATGAACATAATTGCAGAAATGCAATAGTGCATAAATATCTGAAATACTAAATTTGCTAAATTTTGCAATAAAAAGTGAGTCTGATAGAATAGGCATCTGTTGCCACTTTAGTCCTTCAAATCAACTTGCAATTTCCTTGTAAGCTTTTATTCATATTCCCTTTTTTTCCAATATGCATATTCAATTCAAAGACACCAATGGGGCTGATTGAATATTTTTGAAAAACACAGAACGTTTAGTTATCATCTGCATAGTGTTCATTTGTATTTTCGTTATGAACAAGTCACTTCCAATGTACACTATCCATGTTTTCATGTCTTTTTTATCATAGGTATAAGGTGAAGTCTTGTGAATGTTGATTTCAGAATACAAATAAACAACATAAAGACAATATTTGTTACGTGTCCCATCGGACAAGTGTTTTGATACTTTCACTTGTCCAACAGCAATTTAGTCTGGTACCGGACAAGCCTTCATGTCGACCCCTGATACAAACTAGGGTGGGGGGGAATGTGGTAGGGTTTATTGCAGTACAATGAAAAAAGTTAACATTAGTTGTTATTTCAAGGGAAGTACAATATGGTGGGCTTATATCCAGACGTGGTTATTATATAATTACCAGGCATGGGTTTATTATTAGACATGGCTTATTACCAGACATGGACTTATTACCAGACATGGACTTATTACCAGATGTACTTACTTATTACTGGGTATGGGCTTATTTCTAGGCATGTGCTTATTACCAGACATGGACTTATTATCAGGTATTGGCTTTTTATCAGGTATGATCTTATTACTAGACATGGGCTTCTTACTAGATACTGGCTTACAATTAGGTTTGGCTTATTACCAGACATGGGCTTATTTCTAGGCATGTGCTTATACTACCAGACATGGGCATATTTCTATGCATGTGCTTATTACTAGACATGGCTTATTACCAGACATGGGCTTAATATATATATATATATAGGCTTACAGCGATACTGCATATTACTTAGCAAAAGAACTAATGGTAAATACTTTGAATCCCTTTGATGTCGCACACAGCTAGAGGCGACTCTCATCAGGCAAAACGTTTCTGATTGGTTGACCAATCTGTGTACATCACAAGTTTGAATACATTTGATTGATGTACAGTGTACCCGCAGTTTTGCAAGTAGGTGGGGCTAAAATGGATCTGTCAAAGTTTCCAAATCATTTTTCAAAAATTTTTTTTTACAATCACAAGAGACATAGTCTCTGTCACAATTCAAACTTTAGGGAAATTACAGCTATCCATCCGTCATAACTACATCAAAGGAACATGCGCATTGCACATGGCACCAGGAATATTGATACATTGATGATTGAACCTGCCTCATATTCCCTCTCGATAGAAAACATTAATGTAGCATCTTCAATAGGATTTGAAAAAATCTTAGATTTTAATGAGCTCGTTTCAATTTCCTTATTTGCTAGTAAACGACCAAAGAATATATCGGTAAAATATTGGTAAAACATAAGATCATCTTCTTCTTGATTCAGTAACACTACAAAAATATGTGAAGCTGAAGATTTACAAACACTTCCAAAAATTTCCAATCAATTGCCTTTTCAAAATCATCATCAATGATTGTTTTTTTGCTGGTTTTTTTTTTTGACTAATTTTCGGTTGTTTTTATAATCGGTCCATGGCCACCACTGATGTATACATACATTCTGATCAACCAACCCTGAGTAATAAGGCCACAACCTGTTAAATTTCAGCTAACTCTACCAAACCTATATTTTTGTACCTACCATGATGTTTATTTGGCTATATATTTTCAAGGAAGGTTTATTAATAAAGTCAAGATTTCTTACATATAACATTCATAAAATCTATTACCAGGTAAAAAATAAGATTTCCGGGTCTGCCTTCCTTATTCTTTATGGCATGTTAGCCGAAATTCTTTTATGTTTTTGGCCTAATTAACTATGAATACACTGCCTGAATTTTTGGTTGGCAGTTTACTTACCTGGGTACATTGTCCCTGTGATCCTGTGCGTCCAAGCACCTTGGTGACCTGTGGAAGTAAAATGAAACAGTTGGTGAGAGTTTGAAAAGTCAATATTTGTATTTTGATATTCTGCCATTTCTTTGTGCAAATCAATGTTCAAAACAGTTACAGGCAAGTACTGGTACACAAGGCATTTTAAAATGTCTTTTAAATGTCCATTATTAACCCTATATTTGTCACATATATATCATTATTTATAAACCTAACATCAACATTCATGTCTAGGGGTAAAATATTGAAAATTGGATTTCAAACTTTGAAAGGCTCCAGAAACAGCAGATGTAATTAATCACCTCCCCCCTCCCCCATCAGAAAGAGAAATTGAAAGTTATAAAAACACTCTTCCTATTCATGAAAAAACTTCAAAACAAGTCATGAATATTACCTACATTTTATTGCGGAGACTGAACTTAGAAGGTTTGGGGATTAAAGCCAAACTCCTGGTAAATCTTAAATATCTGGTCACAATTCATCAGATTAAACTTATACCAATACCCACTTTTGAGAAACGTTTATTTCTTGTCCATAACCTCGATTTATAGTTATAACCTTAATAAGCATTCCCTCTGTAACCATTTTTTTAAGCATCCAGCTGGGCGCTAATTATGGGGAATACGGTAATCAATAAGTTTTGTTGCTTAAACCTTTTATTACAATATCACATTTTTGATTAACTGAATCCAAATAGTCTACAAGTTACATATTAAACTTTTTTTTTTTAATCTATTCCAGTTTGGGTCAAACTTTAATATTGAAGATATAAACATTTTATCATATTCTACGTATACAGACTAAAATACAATTTCATCCAAGCAACCAAAGTCCAATATGTACAACCCCCTGTACATGGGGTACATGAACTAATGCACTCTAGCCTACCAGTAACCCGAGTTTCCTCTGGCCCCGACACCATCTTTGGTGTAGGACGACCCCTACACCAGACATGGTGGCAGGGCCAGAGGAAACTCGTGCTAGCCTACCAGTATCAAAAGCAATGTAATGTATGACTATATTGGTTCATGGGACCAGAGGAAACTCTGGCTATATTTGACACTATTAGCCGATAATTTTGGGCGACGGACGGACGATTTCTGATTATTTAATATATGGTCGGACGGAAGACGGACAGAGTATGAATTTGTTCGTTCTTCTTGACACTAAGACGGCGTTCCTACTAAAACTACATGTACAATAGGCCTAGCTTAGTACTGGTCTGCTTTATTCAATGCAAGTTTTCCATGTTTTTTCACTCATTGTTCCGGATTCCCATCATACTAACAACATTTCAGACTAAAAACTGTTTGTTTATTCCATTATTATACAAACATCAGTTAAATAAAACTCTCAAAGTCACTAAAAAACGTACTTTAGCTAACTTCACTGGCTGGAGCTTGTCCATGTTGTGTACATGCGATTAGAAAAGACCGGAACGGGGTTTACATGCACGGGCGCCGACTTCCTTTTTCGGGGTATCACTAATTACCGACAAGAGCCGACAAGAACCGAGAAGAAACTAGATTTACCGACAAGAGCCGACAAGAAGTTAGAATTACCGACAAGAAAGAAAAAGAGCGATAAAATAGTTTTTATTTATTATCACAATGTTTGATTTGTTTATTATCTTCTATTTTGGAATGTTTTGTTGTCTGGTGTAATGGTGGCGACAGGAAACATTGAGCCGACAAGAAAAATAGATCTACCGACAAGAGGCTGGAATTACCAACAAGAAACCCGATAAGAAAAAAATGAAAGACAAAATAGTTGCATTTTAATTCATTAATTAATACAATGATTAATTTGCTTATTTTTTGTCTGTTTTGGATTGTTTTGCTGTCTGATGTAATGGTGGCGACAGGAAATATTGAACCGACAAGAAACAATTAAAACACTTTCTTATTTATTAATACAATGTTTGATTTCTTTATTTATTACTTATTTATTATCTATTTGTATTGTTTTGTTTTCTGATGTAATGTTGGCGACATGAAATTGAGCCGGCAAGAAAAATAGATCTACCGACAAGAGGCTGGAATTACTGACAAGAAAGAAAATGAAAGACAAAATAGTTGCATTTTTAATTTATTTATCATTACAGTGATTGGTTTGCTTATTTTTTGTCTATTTTGGAATGTTTTACCGACAAGAGGCTGGAATTACCGACAAGAAAGAAAATAAAAGATAAAACACATTTTATTTATTAATATTTTGTTTGATTTGTTTATTTATTAGTTATTTATTATCTATTTGGATTGTTTTGAAGTCTAATGTAATGTTGGTGACAGGTAATTGAGCCGACAAGAAAAATTGATTTACCGACAAGAGACTGGAATTACCGACAAGAAAGAAAATCAAAGTTAAAACACTTTTTGTCCAGACCTCACGAGGTGGACCTGGTTCTATTTCGAGGTCCTAATGATTTGATTTTTTCCCCAAATATGTTCATATATACAAACGGTCCCACCAATCAAAGGCATTCGAAGATAAACATATTCTGTTGATGAATGTTTTTGGTTTCAACAGTCAAATATTCTACCACTGACGGTCCCAACAGACTCACTGAAATTTTGGTTTTGCTTTTTTTGTGTGTTTTCTTTGCCTAGGTTTACGTGCCAAAGATCGAGTTTGTGGGATTGTGAGACCACCATCCGTTGAAGTAGCGGACTTTTCTTGTCTTTCACGTCTGATCCCATGACGTAGGAATCTTTGCAGTAGATAAGCCTTCTCTTTTTTACTTGTACTCTGCCAGAGCGATTTAGAACATTGAAGGCTGCTTACTGATGGACTTAACTCGAAGTCCCCGTGGCCGTACAATGTACCATGTGTGATCAGCTCTGGCAGTTTCCCAGGCTTCCAATCTTGATTTAGTTTCAAGATATGAATTATCGATTCGCAATTATTATTTTTCCACTGCAAAGGGATTCTTCGGTCATTTTTACATGCACCGTAAACACATTCCTTTATGGTAGGAATGACCTTTTCTGTAAGGTATGGGCCAACAAGGTCTTCATACTTTCGCTCAACTTCAGTGACCTTTGTAGTGAAATCGACCGCTGTGTCTGCCTCTATCAGACCACATTCACCAAACAGATCAGAAAGGACTTGTTTCGAGTCTCGATCGTTCAGCCCACTTTGCAACCAAATGCCTCGTTACATTTTCACTTAAATGCCATGTGCACAATGGCAGCTCTGAATAGGGGAAACTGGATTTTATGGCTTTCACGAAAGCATTTTCCTCATCTGAACCAATCACTATATTGTTCACACTCTACTTTGTGTCAGCAACAAGTACAGCGGCAATGAGTGTGAAGAATCTTTGGTAGGTGTGGAATGATCTCTTTAATAAATGGGTGTTTGGCAGAGTTCATGTTTATGACGCTTTGCATGTCATCAGCAACATTATGTTTATTGCTAGGATTCTTTTCCTTGTTCACAGCGTATTTCAAGATTTGGACACATTTCGATGATCAGAGATAAAATTTTCAGTAAACACTTGTTTTACTGACTCGCGAGCTTCTAGCCCAGACCGTAATTGACTTCTTGTTTCTGGTGAAGTACGAATGTACTCTTGGCTTGTTACTTTGGCGTTGCCGTGTTTGTTTACAACATCAATAGGATAATTCCCAATATACTCGGTAATTGCTTTGTTACAGACTTACACCGCCTCGCCAGGCATACTTTCGAACCAACTTATTCTCTTTTTGTATGATGTGTCTCTTTTTAGTGAGGCGTAATAACGCTTCAACACATATATGTCAGAATCATGCGGCTGTGGTACCAAAGGAACGAGTTCCTTTTTAATCTCTTTGCAGTATATGCCCTTTCTCTTGACACATGACTTCAATATGTTGTTTTGGCAGATGCGGATTTGGAATTCCAAGTCCCACAATCGTCCCAGAACTCCATTTTTTACGTGAATGGTCAAGCACAAAGTACACATTCTCCTTAATGGAGTATGGTACGGTTGTGTGAGTCACATTTCCATTCACCAAAATGTCTAATAACGTATCTGTTGCTGGAAACTTGCCCTCTAGTTTATTCTGATTTGAGGCCATATCTTTTGATGCCTCTTTTGTGTATGAAGGGATTGCGTGATGTTTATGACTTTTGTTCATTGTATGAGATTTTTCTTTTGTGTAAAAAGGGATTTCATGAGAAGTTCTGTCGGATTCCGCTTTCATTGAGTAATCGACAGACTTTGCCAGCGTGTCATCAACAATTGTCGGACAAGCACCGACTGTCTCTCTGAATGTGTTGTTCAGAGTTGGATATTCACTCATACTGTCAATATCAATATTGAATCGGAATACCAAGTACTGATGCTGCGGCAAGCATCGTCCATGCCGATGAGAATGACTTGCGGCATCTCTGCGGGCTTCATCGTTAGATGGCGAGACAAGACTTAAAGACGTATGGTCATTTGTATCGTACACCGATTTGTTCTGGACCATCTCTATACAAGTCAATACTCTAAGCAAGGACGATAGACTCTCATTGCCAGTAATGTCCAGTGATAAAGCATTAAAGAGACAGTTTCCAATACCTGATACTTTTGCAGGTTTTTCTGTCGTTTACCGACATTCTAGGCTCATCCAATATTTGTTTAGCTACATCGTCTTCGACGAAGCAACTTTGAGCGGAATATGTATAATTTGTCTCATTAATTATTTTTTTCTCATTCCTGTGCAAAACTTTCTCTACATCAGTGCCCTTGGTCAGCAAAATTCTGCTACCGTACATTTCTAGTCTTTTTAGAGAGAGGTCATAATCAAATTTCTTATCGCTTGTCTGACAACAATTTGAACAAATGAAGTCACAATTTTGACTTTGTCTCAAGATCGAGAATTGAGCTGTTGTCAAATTCTCACATCGGTTATGAAACCACATCTCACATTTCTCACAGAATACACACATTCGTTTGCAATTCTTGCCACATTTTCCACAATGATATGCCATTTCCTTTATTCAATCTAATACATGTATATAGATAAATACATGTCCCTTACCCAAGGAGAAATAGTACTGAATACTTAACAGAGTTATATGTATATTCCCTTACCCAAGGGGAAATAATACTAAATAGAGTTATGTACAAGTTTTTATACAAGGTACAAAATATCGAGTCCTTGTCTGTGTGATCCCTTGCCAACGGGGAAATGTTCATTTTGGTAAAAAAAAAAAAAAAAACAGGTGCTAGAGACTGTATATGTTCCCTTGCCCAAGGGGAATTATTTATAGTAACATTGTATTTCAATATCCCTTGCCAACGGGGATCGCTTTAGTCTTGATTCAAACAGTCGTGCGAATACTAATACAAGAATCAGAGAATTTCTCTGTTGTGGTTATATTTATAACTACATCGAAAAATTTCGACTTAGCCAATCACAAACAATGTTAGATAATAAAATGACGCCAAGTGTGATTGGCTACTCAAGACAGTTTTAGATTTCTGTTAGCTGGTTTGTGTCTCTTTTCTTCAACATTTTAAATATTGCTGGTTTAAATTACATCGTCCCGATTCACACAAATACAATAAAGCGATAATCATGACACTTAAAAATCTTCTTTTTTTTTTTTTTTTTTTTGAAAGCATTTAATATACATTTATACATAAAAGACACTTTCATTCCAACTGACTCATCTCATTCATATTTGGTGACAGTGTTATCCTCATCATTCTCCTCATCTTCATATACACGTATCATCATCAGTCACCTCACATTCATACATCAGACACTTTAGAATCTTACGTAAAATAGACACAAACAACATGTGGTTTTACAATTTTGTAAATAATACTTACAAAAATACACATTTCTAACAAAAGGACACAGTTTTCAAAATCCGTCCTAATTTTATATATCATATATGTGTTGCTATCAAATAACTAATGAATAAAGAATTATGTATTTATTATTTGATATTTTATATCGATGACATTGCCGTGTGGAATGGTAGAATAGGACAGTGTTTTATGTGCATGCAGAAGTATGTAAGAGTTATTCCCCTTATACGGTTAACGACCATAAAGCGTCTCTGGATTCTATTACTGTTAAAAGCAGTCCATGCATACAGCAACATAGTAACGAAAACAAATGGACAAAGTGATATAACGAGTGTTGATCACCATACATTATTGTCAGTGGTGTCTTTGTTTTGTACTAGACATCGTTGTGATTTTATAAGTACATTTGTGTAACGTCCGCTCTCCATGAACACGGGACGTGAAAGTTCTTTTTGGGATGGTTGTGGTGTGACAAACATAATTCAACACTGGATATAAAGTTTACTTATATTTATTAATCCACAGGAAAATCCCGAAGGTACAATACAATCCAATGAAGTTTCATCCATCTTCCACACTATCGCCGGCGCATTCACACTTAACAGTTCACACACATTTAAACAAATCTAAGTCTACATATTTACATCCTAAATATGTACATCCAAACGGCACCAAGTCCGTTAACGTTTAGACTGAAAACTCCTTATGCAAAACGCGCAAGTCTTTTAATATCCCCTAAGGGTTAATTTATATGTATGAATTGACGATGTGGTCAATTGACCAATCATGACCTTTACCCCGAAATATGGGCGTATCTACACCCCATAACGTCATTTCTAATTACAGCCCTAGGCACTGACCACTAGTCCCACGGACCTAATAACGACTGACTTTCAGGTGCTACCGTTTGGTTATATTTTACCTTGATATAGAATGAAGGGTGTAAACCTAAAACGGGTTAATTAACTACTGATCTAAGGGAAGCAACTCGAATAGATTTGGCTGACTATAGCGTATAGCTTTAACTACTCTAGGTAACTTTGAACACATAACATATAAAACTTGTCTATTTCCTAGTTCACTACACAACCCCCTTCTTTCGAAGAGTTTGTGTCCCCACAAACGTCATACATAGTTAATAGTTTTCGTAACAAAAGCAATCTATCTATTCTAACGTGAAAACATAAAACATATTAAAATACCATTTTGCGTTTGCATTAACAAAACTTTTCTTACGACATGTACGAGTCTAAACTTCAATGTCAAATATTATTTCCTGACATTCTACACTATTTTAAAACGTTTTGGCACTATAACATTAAACGCACCAAATATTACGTACTTCTTTGCGTAATAAAAATAATGTTTACAAGCCTACAGCTAACATCGATCGCTTACGAGCTCCTGGCGGCTATATATCCGCAAAGTTCAAACAAACATCGTAAAATTAATGTCTACCAAAATATTAACATACATTTTACTGGTTTACCGTAATGTTTTCAAAAATGTACCTAGTCTACAAAAACATACAACAACTCGTACTCTTCGTACATCTCTATCACACGTTATACCCCTGCACACCTAAAACGTCATCAGACTGTATATAAATTCTCCATTTTACATCGATATCCTACCTATTTGGCTACACGGACACAATCGAATATCATTTTTCAAGTATATTTCGGATATGAAATAACAAATATATGTATGGCTTAGATGTAACGTCCAAACCCCCAAGTATACGTATCCACTAATACGATATACTACAATATTGAGATAAAATCCACCCATAACCCTTAATTTGAGTTACATCTAAGATAGAAATCTAACATTGGAGGCAATACTCACAACTATAATATTAATGAACATGCTATTCGTACATTACCTTTGACACAGTGAAATAAATTCCAAAAATTCACATGTAAAAAATGTGATCCACGGAAACAATAACTAATAATCACAGTTAGTGTGTTTGTCCTAAATAATATATCCATCGGAAATTACTTTAAGTCACTTTTTGATATCACAAAGTTCAGCTACACTCTCTGCATCACTTGTATTAAATTATGCTGTCACTGTAAAGTATCCACGCACGTATGGTCCTTTGGTAATTCTGCATAATTCAGTCCATTTAAAAGTTACTAATCCAAAAGTAACCAATTTCCGTATTTCACTAAATGTTCTAATCCAAGTCGAAAGTTTGAATTAATCTCACAGTTCAAACATCAGATCAAAGTATCAACGTTTAAATCCCTTGATGATTTTGCACCGTTCCTATTAAAAAGTTAATAATCCTTTAAAAGTCCTGAATGTTCGCGATTCACAAAACTTTATTCTTTCTCTGGTAATGATCCAAAACCAGAGTTCAACGAACATCACTTTTTGAATTAGATAAGTTCAGTCAGTGAGTCACTTCACAAAGTTGAAATCTTTACCGATTCAAAACAAAATCCATTCTTCATCCCCCCAGGGGCCTGCGTCCATATAGGGCAATAATTATGTCGATGATAACTACGTAATCCAATCTTCATCCCTATTTGGCATGCGTCCATAAAGGGCAATAGTCGATGATCTTCGTAAGTCCTTTGAAGTTTAAAACTGAGGTCTCTTAAGTTTCGATGGCTCGCCCAGTTCGCGTTGTCCTGACAACGAGAGGTGTCCACTTCTGGTCAGTCGTTGGACCTGGCGAGTCCAAACGCTTAGGTAAATTATTGGTAGGGGTGGAAGCTCCCGCTGTGCTGGGGTCGGTCGCGCTGTCCCCTGTACGTGTACCTCCGTAAGGCTTCCAATTGCCACTGTGTATTACAACTGGCTCTGATCTTCCGGAGTAACGAATTCTAAATAACACATCACTAAGCCGTGCGACTACTGTCCACGGTCCGGTCCAATCACGGGATAACTTAGCCTTAGTTCCCACTATTATTTAATGTTGGAATCTGCGTATTTTATCTCCAATATCATAACACATTTTGGTCATGAATATAGCTACCGTTTTCCGTGCCGTACTGAATGATTGGTAAACTTTGTGAACACGTTTACCGAGTTAATTCGAATTATTACTGAGTTCGAATTGAATATTGTTTCCAGGATATGTCCTTTGAAAAACATTAATTTTCACTTATCTTAATGTAAATCCAGAGTTTACCATTAAATGTGACAAAGTTACTAGCATCCGTGTCAAGAATATAAATTCCACTTTCCAAGCTTGGATATCCGAGAATCGGAGCAGATATGTCGTTATTCCAGTTCGTTGAATGCGAACATACACTGAGCATTCCTTAGTCCATAATTTGACCACTTAAACACCATTTCCTGGCGAGGTCACGCAGACATTTCGCTATTAGTGCGAAACCGAACATGAATTTCCGATAATTTGACGCAATTCCGAGATCTAACGCTCTAAAGCTGTAACTCGGTAATATAGAAAACTGGAGCAACATCGCTTCAACTGCCGCGATTTTCGAAGGATTTTCAATGCTATCCTGAGAAACCACCTGTCCTAGGATCTAAACTTCATTGTACAAGAAGTTGCATTATTCGCCTTAAATTTCGCGCGATATCAAGGCTACCAAACAGCGGTCAAACTATACCATAACTGTTTAAAATCCTTCGCGTACACAATTATTGTCCAGATGAAGCACCATATATATATAGTATTATATGCACTAGCGTTCCACTTAGCGCCTACTCCATCCTGGACACATGATTGGCACTATTCAAAGTCCAAAATCATCTACATGTACAAAATTTAATATCATCCTCACTAGCTGAGACGTAACGAACGCGGACTTGGTTCAATCTGACATCGATGAAAAGAGTCAAATTAACAAATACCAGCGAATTAAACCACAGCTCCACTGAATGCGACCAAATATCATCTATACGACCAAATACGTGTAGGATACACATCATCTGCTATGTTAACACATATTCTCCAGGAATTCTTCATTTTCTATACCAAAACCACGAGCTAAAACTTGTCTCTTCAATTCCACATTTTCACAATTTCTGAATAATGCACATTTCTCCATGACATAAGTAGTTTCAAATCGCGTGCGAAACGGTACTAACACAGGGCGTTCTTCTGGTGTTACATTGTATTCGATGATACGCCAAAAGATGTTTCCATCATGGAATTACTCCTGGCCCCAGAGTCTAATTTCCAATTAAGTTAACGGCTATTTTGCTATCAACTTCCTATCCGCGTTGCTTTGAACATCACGAATTTAGCTTTTACATCTTCCTGTCTGCGACTTTGCGCGGAAGATTTTAAACTTTTCCACTTTCTCCCAATGTCTGTTTTAGCACCACCGTTTGCTTTCCCCGTATGGTCGACCCCATCAACCTTACTGTTTTAGGTCCAGAAATTGGCGATACTTGACTTTGGTTATTCCCTGATTTGAGCCTTCCCGAATCTAGGACTGACACACGATACACTGATCAAGTTCCTGCTCATTTTACTACTTATTCTGAGAGTCGTCACAATCTATGAACGATCATAGTTTCCTAAAAGGTCAAAAACGTGTCTAAAATGCTTAATCATTTTATTTAGCAATCCGAAAGTTCTTTGACACCGTCACAGCTTTTATAACCGTTATTCGACAATATTTCGATGATTTTTAAATGTACTCATGGTTCATTGGATAAAATTTCCTATACATGTCCTGTATATATCCTGTATATAATCCTGGAAAATTGTCGGATTTTAACTTCCAAGTAGCGAAAATATTCACTCTTAATTTCCTAAATACTTCTCCGTTAGGCACTATTAACGCGAGAAAACACAATGAGTTAACTTCCATAGTAACTCGGAAACCACTAGAAAAATCCTCAGCTTCCCGATGGTAAATATCCTCCGAAACTCCCAGACCTATGTCCTGCATCATATCCCGAGTAAATAGATTTCTCAATATAACTTCAATATAATAGAGAACACAACTGCTAAACACACAGTCAAAACGTTCCATTACTCAACATTTCTTTGTGAAACACACAACTATATGATGTGGGTAGCGGAGATAAATCCACAAGCTCGAGGCAAGCACTTCTAGGGTTAAAATCCATTTCCGAACAAAGTTTCCGAATATATGCCGTTCCTTTGTAAACTAGGAGTAACGGACTTAAAACACACAGTTTTCGTGCTCTCGATAGCACTACAGGATTTGACGAGTTGTATGAATCCAATCGTACCAAACTCCGTCGAACGAAAGACATCACAGTTTTTCGTAGAATTCTTACATCCATAGTGTTTGTTCCAGTTTATCACAACCACATTTTAAAACCATCCCACCGCTGCTGCCACCAATTGTAACGTCCGCTCTCCATGAACACGGGACGTGAAAGTTCTTTTTGGGATGGTTGTGGTGTGACAAACATAATTCAACACTGGATATAAAGTTTACTTATATTTATTAATCCACAGGAAAATCCCGAAGGTACAATACAATCCAATGAAGTTTCATCCATCTTCCACACTATCGCCGGCGCATTCACACTTAACAGTTCACACACATTTAAACAAATCTAAGTCTACATATTTACATCCTAAATATGTACATCCAAACGGCACCAAGTCCGTTAACGTTTAGACTGAAAACTCCTTATGCAAAACGCGCAAGTCTTTTAATATCCCCTAAGGGTTAATTTATATGTATGAATTGACGATGTGGTCAATTGACCAATCATGACCTTTACCCCGAAATATGGGCGTATCTACACCCCATAACGTCATTTCTAATTACAGCCCTAGGCACTGACCACTAGTCCCACGGACCTAATAACGACTGACTTTCAGGTGCTACCGTTTGGTTATATTTTACCTTGATATAGAATGAAGGGTGTAAACCTAAAACGGGTTAATTAACTACTGATCTAAGGGAAGCAACTCGAATAGATTTGGCTGACTATAGCGTATAGCTTTAACTACTCTAGGTAACTTTGAACACATAACATATAAAACTTGTCTATTTCCTAGTTCACTACATTTGGTCTTTATTAAAAATCAGTAACTAACTTATTCCATGTTCTTACGTTAAACATTTCATTGTCGATGTGCAACATCCACACATCTGGCGCAATATATTAGATGTCACATACATTTCTGTGAACTGGTGCCATAACTTCAACATCCCGTGTCCTGTGTCTAAATCTAGTGTGTATATATAATATTTTAGTCTCAACGCAACCTTTTGTATGTTATTTTAGACCTTCCCAGCCTGCACTTGTGATCTTTTTTATGCCAAAGAACTTTTTAATGAACTTTTAACTTAATTGCAAGAACCTGAAGGTACAACTATGGTTACAACACAGAGTTTTACTAGAATGTGGGACTCTATCTTCATTTGTAATCCTTAATCAAGCCATGCTGGGGAAAACCGGCATTTTTAGTGGAATCTCAGTGGTCAACAATATGTTACAATCAAAGTGACGTGTGTGTTTATCTAATCTTATTATGCTTCCTGTCGTATGATTCGCTTTCACCAGATTTTGTTTACGACGAATTCCGTAAAGTGAAAATGTTGCGCAAAAGTGGGAGACTGCATGCATACGTCGGCTAAACCCTTTTACGCCGGACGAATGGCCGACCTCACAATTGAACAACGAACGGGCCTGAATAAAAGTAAAACGATAAAGAAGAAACTAGTCGCGTCAAAGAGGACCGATATAGTGGTTGAACTGGCACACGGTAGCCTTGTACTAGAATTCTCGGCTTCCCATTACGAGCCCTCAACACGTAACTCTGTGCCATCAAAACCAACAACAAGAATTGACGAGAACAACTTAGTCGTGGGGGAAACTATTTCTGTGGGAACAATGGACGAGACAGCTACTAGAAATTAACCTTTGCCACACCACGTCACGTGTTCTCATTAACGGAAACAATCAGCTGTTGGAAGACTTCGCATTACAGCATGATCTCTTAACAATGCTGGATGATCTGGATTCCGTGGACGGCGCAGTCTTTTATTCTTGTATGAACTCAACAATCATGGACGAGTTGAGTAGGGTAAAGCTTACCTACACACATATCATACAACAATACCAGTAAAGCCCACAAGGCTAAGATCAACATCTCAGACAAACCCGACTTTAGGGACTCAGAGATTAATGAAAATAAGTGTGGTTTCTCACCTCTCTCTGTGCAAACTCTGAGGCATGATAAAATTATAGTGGAATACCCAAACATTAAACCTAATCAACACGCTGACATGCTTTGGGCAAATGCGGACAAAGTTGTCCATCCAGTGAAGAGTGATAGACATGTTACTTGTCTGTCGCCAATCTAACCAACACGATACAAATACGAAAGAAATATATGATGGCAATTATGAGTATTATGCTAATGTCAAGTCGGTGACGGGATCCCTAGAGTGGAAGGGTCCTCCTTGGAAAATGCCACATTTTGCCTTGTATGGACGACTCTGGTGCCGTGTTGTTCTCGACTTGTGAATCTGTCCAGACAAACTATCAAGCACCTGGCTGGAGGACATTGACGGCTCAACATATACCTGTAAATCATGATCGGGACAAATGGATGCTCACAAGGATATATCTAGCGCACTTGTGATTACAACAACTGTGGCCCCAGTCAATCCTACCCAATGGCCCAGTTCAATTGTCAATCCTACCTCTATGAAATTTATACAACATGTGCCTGCCAGGACGATAGAAGCAACAAATTATGTAATAGTTGGGCCATCAGCCACTGATACTACCCGTCAAAGGAAGAACGATAGACCGAAGAAACACCCCGCCAATGAGATAAGAGATGTGTCTCAGGGCTTCCATCATTCGTTCATCCAACAAGACGACCTCATGCTTGTGATAATGGAGGTAGCGACAGCACTGCCGACCTACAAGACAAGTTGATAAAGAACCAAGAAACCAGAAGTTAGACTTTGAAATTCTCGAACTGAAGAAGCAAACACAAGCATCCAAGGCACTTGTCATAAGAATGAAACACGAGAATGAAGAACAGGACACAACCACCAACACCTTAAAAGCCAAGATACTACTGTTAAAAAAACAAATACAGTAACAAGCAGTTGTGGTTCCGTAAAAACTCGCGATCGGTTGATGAACAAGATGACAAGAGCCATATAGTCAACCAAATACAAATGGAACAAAGGAAACAAAAGTTTGAACTGGATGATCTTAGGGACATGATTAAAGTTCACTAAGAGACTTATTTAAAATATTATGACCGCATTACGGAGGCACACGAGTCTGACAAAAGAATGTTCTGTAAGCTGGTTTCAGCTGAACGTAAGAGCGACAAGAATAGTACAGACCTCCTCATAGTCGACGGCGAAGCTTACAGAGATGATGATAATAGTGAAGATTGGGTCTCCTACTTTGAACAGCTTGCAACCCCGCAGGAACATGAAATGTTGAGCAAAGACTTTAAATCACAAGTGGATAACCTTCTGTTAGTGGACATACGTAAAGCTCAAACAAATTCTGCAATCAAAGTGTCCTCGGATCAAGTCAGCAAGGTGATACGATCAATGAAGAATGGAAAGGCAGCAGATCAAACGGGGTTGGCCACGGAACATATAAAATATGGAGGGAATATACTTCTCGTCAATATAACGACTATCTTGAACTCCATATTTAGCAGAGTATGCATCCCATCTAGCTTCAACACAGGCAAGGACAACCCCTGTACAAGAAAAATGGTAAATAATACAAGATCCTAATATCTACAGACGAATAACCATACCCACATCATTGGAAAGATCGCGGAGAAGGTTCATCTTAATCATGCCGAGTAGCACATTCTGGATGTACAGTCAAAACTTCAAAGCGGGTTTACCAGAGGTTTATCAGCGACGTCTGGAGGTCTTCTCGTCACAAACCTCATAGCAAACGCTAACGACACCGGCGATACATTATACTTGGGGTTCTTCCATGCTCGAAAGGCTTTCGATGTTGTATGACAAGATTCACTAATATGAAATCTGCACCAGCTAGGACGTTCTGGCTTGGATTGGCTCTTCATAAAGAACTCGTACTCCGAGTTAGCATCACAGGTCATCTGGAATAGTGATACATGCAGGCCCATCAGGGAATCTCAAGGCGTACATCAAGGTGGAATATGGTCTCCGACAGCTTATAAAGCCGCCATCAACCCACTGCTGCTCGCCCTAGAGAAGAACAACATGGGGATTAAAGTTGGCAATATGCACCGTGGATTCTCAAAAATCGCTGACGAGGAATGCCTGGCGTCCAACAACATTGAGGATATGAAGACCATGCTGCTCACGCAGGAGATCTACGCCAACAAGAAAAGATACCAATAAACAATGGCGTGACTCTTCAAGAAACAACTGTCAAACACCTAGTTATCACCAAAGATAACTACTCCAAATTTGGTACGGACAAAGTGGCGGATGAACATCTCCAGTCGACAAGAAGAACAACGTATGCCTTGATGGGATCGAGATGTCATGGACTGAACGGTGTAAACCCTACTGTTTTCCTGCACATGCTGGATTTTTTTTTACATCGTTCCTCGTATTCTTTACGGCCGGGATATCATAAGTTTGAGACAAAAAAAAAGATATTACAAAAATCTCCTTACTTTACAAGAAGACGCTAAACAGATAGAGCATCTACCAGAAAGCACAGCAGAGGCCGCCTTGTATCTCTTATCTGGTCGCCTCGCGATAGAAGCAACACTACACAAGAGAGTACTCAACACCTTCAGATTTGGTATGGAAGATACAACGTCAACATTGTATAATGTAGGCAGAAGACAACTAGCGGTAAAATACATTAGTTCTCTTAGTTGGTTTGTGTGGGCCTACAAAATCTTGCTCCACTACTGTCTTAATTCAACATGGGATGTCTCATTGAAGGAATCGTGATAGAAGACAGTTAGTATTACCATATCGCGCTTCTTGGTCCAGAAACTTAAAACAGAGGCTGCCTTAAAATCTACATTGTGCTACATGTACCTACACCCCAACCTTCCTTCGAGCAGCACGCTCAATCCACACAACATCTGGAAAAGTGCTGGACATGACATCCTGAACGTCAACAAAGCGGTAGGGAAGGCAAAACTCGTGACGGACACATGCATCCTTCAATCCAACAGAACTGAATTCAACCCGTAGGAAGTCTCGATAACATGTCCGACGTATCAGTCTGGGAATGTAGATAGACATCATTTCCTACAGCTCTGTCCGACATAAAATCGCATTCGGGCAAGATATTTGGATCTGCTGAAATCAATAATCAACTGTGTCAGATGTTCCAAACCTGTGCGTTACAACTGAAATGACCCTACAAATCATTCTGGATTGCACGGAGACACATTTCATACCAAAGACACTGCAGAAGCAGACCGAATCTCTCTAGAGGGGTATGTGTCAGGTATGTGTCACGTCTTACACCAATTCATATCGCGACGCTATCGACACCATGGACCTTTTCGTAGATATGTATATCTACAGACCAGGATTGTCCCGATTATTGTTGTTTATAAAGATGTCCGCTACCGACATCACGATTTCCTCATAGACGTGTTGATACAGTTCAGAAGTATCCTGATTATAGTGTATAAATACGAATGAAGTGGTGGATTCTTTGTAGACAGTTATTAGATCGCGTTTGATGACAAATTGTCCAGCTGTATTATAACTTTCTATAGGCTACATAAACATAAATAATACCTCTACAGTGGGGTCACCCCTCTTTTCAAGATGAGGCTAAACCTAGATACTGTACATATTTTCGAAGGACACTTTCGATCAACCGAAGCCACCATCTATGTTGACATTCAACGATTCTCCAGATATTGAAGGAATAGACAAGACTCTCGCTTATTGGTCAATAAATAGAAAAAGAAAGTAGCTCTTTATACAGTATAGATAAAGATAAATTTAACTTGCACCTCATCCACAACTTCGCCGATAGATTTGATATTTAATGTTTTCAAAGTGTCAAATTACTAATCATTCATCTCAAGATTTTTTTTTTAATCAGTACAAATTTGGAGATATCGTATATCGTCATACTAATTTTCAAGACCGAGACATTTTATTGTTACTAATTTATTTGGTGGTCCTTAACTCGTGTATTGGTTTCAATCAATTTTGATGTGTTATTAAATAAAAATATATATATATAGTATCGGCAAGGTTCTTAGATGGGAGATACAGTCCAAGTCGACCATACCTAATTCCAGGAAGATGACGGTTGATAGCGAAATCTATATTACTCGAGGTTTGTCTTAAAACTTTTTGACTTTTGGATGCAAATGCCTACTTATTTCCACAGTAATATTCAGTATCCTCAATAGTATATGATACTGGCTAAGTTGGCACATACCCCCATAGTGGTCTGTCCAATAGGACACAAGCATCAATGATCCTTTATGGGATTAATGGTGTCGAAGCTGTCATGCTGGATCCAAACATTGTATTTTACAATGTATGGCTCGGGAAGGATGTCATAATTACATATTTTTGCCTAGGCAAAATTCGATTTCTGCTTGGGCAATAATCGAAACAAAAAAATCGAATATTGCCTAGGCAGAAATATTTTTACCTAAGCAACATTCGATTTTTGCCTAGGCATTATTTTATTTTTGCCTATGCAAAAATATTTAATTATGACATCCTTCCCGCGCCATAACATTGCTCGTATGTCTCGAGTGGATCCGAAATCGTACAGTGTCCAATAAGTGCCGACACAGCCAGGTCTCGTAGTCACCATCATCGCTGACGTACTCACTGACGTAGCCAGCTAACGATGGTATTTGGTATGTGCCACAGGATATTGTCCGAAGGTATTCCATGTCTAATTTTGGAAAGTCACAATTATCCACAGTCGCTTCTAGTTTAACAAATAATGACTTGGCCTTTCTGGTAAGATCTGGCTCATCCTTTACAAGCTGGGCTAACATGTTGTGAACACTAAGGTGCGCTTTGATTGCGCCAGCCAGCGCCCTATCCTTTGCGCCCCACTCTCTCTCGTATTTAACATATCTGTGTCCACGGATTACAATGAGACATGATGTTACCATTCTTACGAGTGATTCGATGACATATGAAATTAATTAGAGACAAGTTGTGTTTTGAGAAGAAAACACAGCCATTGTCTGAATCGTCCGTGATAAGACTCAACGACCAATCTGGATGTAGCTATGGATCTGACAAGGTTAGCTGGTATGTGGTCATGTTGCCAGCATCTTTTTTGTCAAACCATGTGATTCCAAATCTGGTAAAACATCCCCCTCTCGACCAACGACATTGTCATCTTTCTGCCAGAAGAGACTATCCATGATGGCATTTGTAATCTTCGCATCGCCATCGCTTCCAGGAAAATGTCATGCTGTGTCCAGAATGTAACCATCGGGCGGGGATTTGCTCATGAACTTCAAATAGTTCCGTTTCTTATGGCCACAGTAGGAGATTCTCTGGAGCTTGTGAAATATAACAGTCAGTTCGCTTGCCAAAAAATGCTTCGGAGAACACTGTGATGTACTCCAGAATGTTTCTGTTGTAAGATGTGCACGTCCAAGGAAGAATTGGACAATAGTTATGTCTAGGGGTTTTACTATGGAATGAAATATTTTCGATATACTGGAGACTGATATGTTAAAAAGAGTTGAACACTGTTTCCACAATAAGTCCGTCTTCATGTTTACCCAGAACAACAGTAGTGCGTCCTCGTTATTTGGATTGTAAATACCAGTGTCAATAGAGAACAAACAATGTGGAAGAATTTCTAAAAACTGTGTTCTTGTCCAACCTGTCCAGACTTTACAATGTGCATCACCAAGAGAGGAGAAACGCAGAGTAAAGGACGACTCCTGCTTTGATAGCATATGTGATATGTCCAAAAGATCCTTGATAATTTCCTGTGATCTGGAAGGTAGCTGGGAAGTCAACATTTCTCTTTCATCAGTGAGAATTTCAACGTTTGTGTTAAGATCTATCCCTAACAGATGATGTGGACAATTACGAGGTAACCAATGACGCCACAATTTTTGATGAAAGATGAGTTGCATGGTGTTTTGTGCGCTTTGGCAAAATGGCCGAGTCTTGATTGAAACTTTTCATACATAGTGTGTGTTTGGCCTGGGAAGACTGGCCATAAAATAGATCCTATATAGGTAATAATGGGACGTTCCGCCTTGTTTTATCATCAACACCAACGTTTTGATCTTCAGGTTGCGGCTTTCGTTTCTGATAATTCTTGAAACAGTTCGCACACATGTTAATCTCTTGATCAAAGTGGTCAATGTAACTAATGTTAACATTCTGTTATCGTGATTAATATAATACGATTCCATCCACTCGTGCAAAACAAGTTTCATATCTAATATAACAATTAAGGACCTTTGGTGACGTCAGTATGGTGTCATACCAACCTGGAAGATTTAAAATATCAACTGAGGCCGAGGTCAATATTTCACATTCCACCTAGTCGGTATAGCACGAATTAACCTCACCAAAGTTCCAGTATTGATAATTAAGAATCGCCCTCACTCGATAAAAAAATAAAAATAAACATACAATGCTATAGATAATTGAACGTTATAATGAACGTTTCTGAAAATTTTGCTTTGGGTAACCACTACCAGGTTTTCGGTGAAATTGCCTATTTTCAATCCCTGTCATAAAAAGCTAGTGACCGTAACTGAATGTTTTAACACGAGGCAATGCATAAATCTTCGGGCTATATAACTTAATGGGCGAACTGGAAATTCGCGATGATATGGTTGCCAGTTTTGGGCGTAATAAGGCGTTATGAATCAAACTTTGGGGGAAACGGTTTTGGGACGGAACGTCTAGCAATTTTATATAAGAACTCCCACAGGCGTCTGCTTCTGGTAAGTATTAATAGGTAATATATATATATATTTTTCATTGATATTAACCAGAAGCAGACGCCTGTGGTACTCCGAGGGGAAATTACAAAGTCTTAGGGAATTTGAACTCTGACGCGTCAAAGCACCAATAGTACAGTATACCCGCTACATACATATACTCACGACTTATATAGAAAATACTATTTTGAACATCATTTAATTAATTAATTAATTTTTTTAAACAATGCACTTATTTTCGACATCATATCTGTAAACAAGCAGGACTCGGATCGGGAATCCGCTATATTTGTGTAGATCTTCATTTTCAACATCGCGCATGGGCAATCACATTATTTCTAACTTTTTTTTTTTTTTTTTAGAAATCATTTGTGCTCACTTTTAAACTTCATAATGAAAAGAACGAAAGTGTATAACTTAAACCAACTTTTTAAACACTTTTTTTTTCGGTTATAAGATGAAATATAAGAACATAATCCCATTTACAGAAAATAATATTGTCCTAATTTCATTATTTTATACCATTTATATATTCAACGATCAACGGATATAATTTTTTTGCGGGAAGAAGTATCACAGTTCCCCAGCTGATCATAGACTCTCTCGGCTGAGTAAATTACCAGCAAATCTTTTTGCGGATTTTATTTATTTATTCTTTTTTATCTCATTATCATGAACGCCATTGAACAAGAAATGTGTGTCCATAGGTCTATAAATAGTAAACATAACAAAACATACGGACCATGACAGATTAATATTCCAGTTAAGGAAAAAATGGTAAGCATTTTGGTTTTTACCAATTTAGTTAATTCAGATATCTGTACTTAAATACAGGTATATATATTTAAATGCATCGAGGTTCATTGTGCACACTGTTAGAATTACTTCGTTGCCCAATATTAACATCCCAAGTAATTCGTATCCTGCAGACATACCTTTGCAAGAATCCAGTGTTATGCGGACAATTACCGTTTACTGATTTGACCCATATGATAAAGATTTTTGCATATATTTAAGAAAGAGATATCAGTATCTTAAATAAAGATATATTTAATTCAAATGCAGATGTCTGTCTTTAATATAAAATTCACGTATCTTTATTAGAAATATAGAGATATCTCTATTTTAAAAGAAATTGAAATATACCATGTCTGGTGTAGGGCAAGAGGATCGAAACTCGGGCTAAAGACACGCAAGATATATTTCCACCTTTCTAGTGTGTCTTGTGCTTTCCATTGGTCCACAATATAAGCAAACTAAAAATTATAATTTAGACCTTATACCATATTCTTAAATTATCAACGTCGGTTGGGAAATTCGTGCCAAGTCCCTGTGCAACTTGCCAGATGCTTCGCTTGAATGAGCACATGCATAAACTTTACCTTTGACCTTTGATTTTGCGAATTAGAAGGGTCGCTTAATATCCAAAAATATATATCACAAATAATTGATAAAAGTGAACACAAATAATAATTATGCTCATAAAATATGAATATTACGTCAAAAAATCAAACTGACAGGACAAGAACTTTCCCCAAACAGGATAGAAAATAATTATTTTCTAAACGTTCAAGCGGCCATATGACCCCTGACCCCAGCAGCGACGTCAGTAAACTGGAAAATGGCTCAGTCGAAGAGTGATGCTAGGTTATCGCTGGAAATCCGGACAAAATCTGTGGAGCAGACTCTCATTCCACTGGTCACACAGGTAGGCAACTATATCATGCTCCGATAATGTCCCTCTGATGCGTGCATATTGTCCCAGCATCCGCAAGCAGGATGCAATTCCCGGCATCGTATTGATTGAGTCATGATGCGGTCTGCGACAATGGACATCTGAGCTGATAAACTTGAATTAATGAAAGTCTGGAAAAAGATATGTATGACTCAGTCTGACACTTTCCAGATTCAAGTATTTACTGTCTGTCTAAAGATTGATAAACGTTCGTTGAATTAAAATTCTCATTCGTGAAGAATTGTTGACATTTATTGATCACGGCAATCATAAATTATACAATTTGGATAAAACCCCGATCTCGGACATGTCTATGACATGTATAAATAGGACTGCACTCTCTGTGTTATATGTAGGTCTTCCCTGTGTTGTGTTCTGAATCACAGGAGCTTGACACATAAACAGTGTACATGTATATATATATAGTTAGACCTATAGACTCATAGCTTTATATTTATTGGATTGCTGAGGCAATAAACTGTACGTATACACATCAAACACCTTTATGTGTCCAGCACCTGTACATGTGTACTGAAGCAATTTATTTACCTGAGCTGTCTTAGCCAGACTTATAGTACTAGGTGCACATGACAAATTTCCTAAGATATTCTTTCCTCGATAGCTTGTAGTAAAATATATATAGATTGTGTGACAAATTATGTATACGGGGGAAATATAATAATGTTCTGTTTGCAGAAGTGCCCAATTTATTTGCTGGGCTCGCGCTACACATTCTCATTGTATGCAAATGCCAATTCAAACAATAATGTTCGAAAAAGAAAAGCAGTTTTGTTGTGAGGCGATGGAAATAAAAATTTAACAACAAAATGTCATTGTGAATTCACCTGTATATGTGTGCAGCCTACATGAATGTAGTAGCAAAATTTGCTAACGGAAAAATTAATAATTTTAGCATTTTGCATCGCTAGATCATTTGGTAAATTTCTAAAAAGAAATCAACAGCATTAGCAAATCTTACTAATTGGACATTTTCTTCTACCTCTGGGGCAGATTTGGTATCATCCAAATGTAATTTATTTCACTGACTGTATATATATAGCATGTGAATTAGCACAGACAAATTAATTTGGCCTTCATGCAGTTATTAAGATCACAACTACATTTACAAAGAAAAGGTTGTTAGATTTGTACATGTGCAGCAATCCCCAATTTCAGTTCATTCATATTAGGGGGAGGTGCTATTGTAGAGGAACTGGACCTGGTCGATCGTCGGCGACCAGGTAGCTCAATTGGTAGAGCATCTGGCTAGTGTTCGGAAGTCCCGGGTTTGAAACCCTGGTCTGGCCGTGCATTTTTCCACTCCAACTACACTAAAGGTTTCGATCATCTCTGTCTGTCTGTTTGTCAGTCTATCCACTCAGTTTTCTGCACTTTTCTCCTCCATGATTCAAGGTATGTTGTTGAAAGATTGTATATAACTTCAATATTAGTAGCTACAGATCAGCTTTCAGTTTCATGTTTTTTGGTCATCGTAAAGGTCACTGTTACTATTTTTAGTGAGGGCCGGCCCATATAGGGGGACATCCAGCATGTTTAATTTGTTACCTATTTGGTATACATGCATTATACTGTGCTGTACCCCCATTGTCGGCAGTTTTGTTAGGTATGTATGTTAAAGTTGTCCAACAGAGAAATTAAAATCATGACGTAGAGAGGAGTATCTTAATGAATATATCCCTAGAACTTAACTTTGTGTTCAAGTCAATTCAACTCGGCTATAATAAATGAGTCTTTAATATATAGGGCAGCGGAAGAAATGTCATTTATAAGCTGTTAGTGTCAAAATGGCAGCTCCAGCTGTATGTGTGCTTACCAGGGAGTTAGTTATTAAAGGCCCAACCACGTAATATTATTATTTTGTTAATCGCTTTGAGACTGTATACATATATTGCTATGTTGCTGTAGCGGTATATAAAAACTCCAAATTATTAAATCATCATTGTTATAGAACTAATCAACTAATAGGTTTACCTCAAATACTTCTGCTACAGATTAAAATTCCTTACAGTGACATAAAAAGAAGTCTATGCAATGAAGTAAAAGACATGTAATTAAAGGAAAGCTGGGAATTCATCTCGGAAATGAATGGGACAACATTCGGACTACAGTGGAAATGTAATTCCCATTAGATAATAAACAGCTGCACAAACGAAAAACAATCTGAAGCAGGGCTTTCTCTGAGAGCTTTTTGGGGGCCATTATAATCAGTCTCTTTCCCTATTGAAATTACTTCATATTGTATAATGGCTTAGTTATAATTACAGCACCATTCATGCAATCTTAATTAAAATCATTGAATGTCATATACAGTCCTCTCCGACTTACTCGCATTAACACTGTATGTTGGTGTTCCATAAGATGAAATAAATTATATTTAATGTTACTGAACATAAATACTACAGATGGTGGCCATGGCTTATTGGAGGTACAAGAGGAGGCTGGGGCTTGTTTGAGGATAAATATGTCACTAAACTTTGATACAAGAGATGGGGGCTTATTGGAGGATAAATATGTCACTTAACTTTGATACAAGAGGTGGGGGCTTATTGGAGGATGAATATGTCACTAAACTTTGATACAAGAGGTGGGGGCTTATTGGAGGATGAATATGTCACTAAACTTTGATACAAGAGGTGGGGGCTTATTGGAGGATAAATATGTCACTAAACTTTGATACAAGAGGTGGGGGCTTATTGGAGGATGAATATGTCACTAAACTTTGATACAAGAGATGGGGGCTTATTGGAGGATGAATATGTCACAAAACTTTGATACAAGAGGTGGGGGCTTATTGGAGGATAAATATGTCACTAAACTTTGATACAAGAGGTGGGGGCTTATTGGAGGATAAATATGTCACTAAACTTTGATACAAGAGGTGGGGGCTTATTGGAGGATAAATATGTCACTAAACTTTGATACAAGAGGTGGGGGCTTATTGGAGGATAAATATGTCACTAAACTTTGATACAAGAGGTGGGGGCTTATTGGAGGATAAATATGTCACTAAATTTTGATACAAGAGGTGGGGGCTTATTGGAGGATAAATATGTCACTAAACTTTGATACAAGAGGTGGGGGCTTATTGGAGGATGAATATGTCACTAAACTTTGATACAAGAGGTGGGGGCTTATTGGAGGATAAATATGTCACTAAACTTTGATACAAGAGATGGGGGCTTATTGGAGGATAAATATGTCACTAAACTTTGATACAAGAGGTGGGGGCTTATTGGAGGATAAATATGTCACTAAACTTTGATACAAGAGGTGGGGGCTTATTGGAGGATAAATATGTCACTAAACTTTGATACAAGAGGTGGGGGCTTATTGGAGGATAAATATGTCACTAAACTTTGATACAAGAGGTGGGGGCTTATTGGAGGATAAATATGATACAAAACTTTGATACAAGAGGTGGGGGCTTATTGGAGGATAAATATGTCACTAAACTTTGATACAAGAGGTGGGGGCTTATTGGAGGATGAATATGTCACTAAACTTTGATACAAGAGGTGGGGGCTTATTGGAGGATGAATATGTCACTAAACTTTGATACAAGAGGTGGGGGCTTATTGGAGGATGAATATGTCACTAAACTTTGATACAAGAGGTGGGGGCTTATTGGAGGATAAATATGTCACTAAACTTTGATACAAGAGGTGAGGGCTTATTGGAGGATAAATATGTCACTAAACTTTGATACAAGAGGTGGGGGCTTATTGGAGGATGAATATGTCACTAAACTTTGATACAAGAGGTGGGGGCTTATTGGAGGATGAATATGTCACTAAACTTTGATACAAGAGGTGGGGGCTTATTGGAGGATAAATATGTCACTAAACTTTGATACAAGAGGTGGGGGCTTATTGGAGGATAAATATGTCACTAAACTTTGATACAAGAGGTAGGGGCTTATTGGAGGATAAATATGTCACTAAACTTTGATACAAGAGATGGGGGCTTATTGGAGGATAAATATGTCAATTAACTTCGATACAAGAGGTGGGGGCTTATTGGAGGATAAATATGATACAAAACTTTTACACTAGAGGAGGGGGCTTGTTTGAGGATAAATATGATACAAAACTTTTACACTGGGGAGGGGGCTTATTTGAGGATAAATATGATACAAAACTTTTACAATATGGGAGAGGGCTTATTTGAGGATAAATATGATACAAAACTTTTACACTAGAGGAGGGGGCTTGTTTGAGGATAAATATGATACAAAACTTTAACACTAGGGGATGGGCTTGTTTGAGGATAAATATGATACAAAACTTTTACAATATGGGAGGGGCTTGTTTGAGGATAAATATGATACAAAACTTTTACAATATGGGAGAGGGCTTATTTGAGGATAAATATGATACAAAACTTTTACAATATGGGAGGGGCTTGTTTGAGGATAAATATGATACAAAACTTTTACACTAGGGGAGGGGGCTTATTTGAGGATAAATATGATACAAAACTTTTACAATATGGGAGGGGCTTATTTGAGGATAAATATGATACAAAACTTTTACAATATGGGAGGGGCTTATTTGAGGATAAACATGGTACTATACTTTTACACTAGGGGAGGGGGCTTATTTGAGGATAAATATGATACAAAACTTTTACAATATGGGAGGGGCTTGTTTTGTGATAAATATGATACAAAACTTTTACAATATGGGAGGGGCTTATTTGAGGATAAATATGATACAAAACTTTTACACTATGGGAGGGGCTTGTTTGAGGATAAATATGATACAACACTTTTACACTAGGGGAGGGGCTTGTTTGAGGATAAATATGATACAACACTTTTACACTAGGGGAGGGGCTTATTTGAGGATAAATACGATACAACACTTTTACACTAGGGGAGGGGCTTATTTGAGGATAAATATGATACAACACTTTTACACTAGGGGAGGGGCTTATTTGAGGATAAATATGGTACAAAACTTTTACACTATGGGAGGGGCTTATTTGAGGATAAATATGATACAAAACTTTTACAATATGGGAGGGGGCTTGTTTGAGGATAAATATGGTACAAAACTTTTACACTATGGGAGGGGCTTGTTTGAGGATAAATATGATACAAAACTTTTACAATATGGGAGGGGGCTTGTTTGAGGATAAATATGGTACAAAACTTTTACACTATGGGAGGGGCTTGTTTGAGGATAAATATGATACAAAACTTTTACACTATGGGAGGGGCTTGTTTGAGGATAAATATGATACAAAACTTTTACACTAGGGGAGGGGGCTTGTTTGAGGATAAATATGATACAAAACTTTTACACTATGGGAGGGGGCTTGTTTGAGGATAAATATGATACAAAACTTTTACACTAGGGGAGGGGGCTTGTTTGAGGATAAATATGACACAAAACTTTTACAATATGGGAGAGGGCTTATTTGAGGATAAATATGATACAAAACTTTTACACTATGGGAGGGGCTTATTTGAGGATAAATATGATACAAAACTTTTACACTATGGGAGGGGCTTATTTGAGGATAAATATGATACAAAACTTTTACACTAGGGGAGGTTCTTGTTTGAGGATAAATATGATACAAAACTTTTACACTATGGGAGGGGCTTGTTTGAGGTTAAATATGGTACAAAACTTTTACACTAGGGGAGGTTCTTGTTTGAGGATAAATATGGTACTATATGGTGTTGTACATCAGTCCAGCTGAACTTTTGTTTGTCCAGAGATCTCCCACATTTTTAAACTGATTTCTTTGAAATTTATAGATATTTCCCTGAACAGCATTTTGATTCAACTTTTTTGCATTTAGTTATTTCCCATACTTGCTTATCTCTATAAAGATCCTCGCCTTCAGTTGATTTTTTTCCAATTTCTCTGTTAAACTTTTTAGACTTTTCTAATAACAGGAACTTTTACTTCCTCATTGCCATTTTCATTTGACAATTAATCTTACATTTTAGTATTTAAAGCCACTTGTTACATAGCATTTCTTTTTGAAATGGAATAATTATAAGTGAATATTGTTCCGACCCGCTGTGTTCAGAAACCAGGCTTCACTATAGTAAGATCTGTCTGTTTCCTATTGAACAGCACAGGAACCGATCATGTTGTACCGGAATTTTACAGCTTGGCTGCATCTGGTTTACGTTTATTCGAAAAATTCCTGCAACATTATTCATCGGTTTGTCTGGATCTTTGTTTTGATATGCCTTGTGCCATAGTTACTTGTTTACAATGCATGTGGTATGTATAGTAAACAGTTTTGTACGATATAGACCGGTACTGGAGCTGGGGCAGACACCTACACGATTATGAAGACTATGCGAATCAGCCATTTATCTTTATACTTGTATATATACACATGTTTAAAAGAATCTTAAATTAATTATATCATTAAAAATTGAAATGAGATATTGAGGTTCTGTAATTATATTGAGGTGAAGCTCATATATATAAGGAGAGTTGTTATGGCCAGAAATATACTGGGATTTTTAATAAATGATGTACTTTACTGACATTCCGCCATTAAAATCCTACTCCTTGGGTACTTCAGGAATGAATTTTCACTATAGAACTAGTGTGTAAAATCCTTGGGGTTCTCACTGTTGTTTAAAATGGAGGTAACTGTACATGTACATTTATCCTCAAATAAGCCCCCACCCCTAGTGTTGAAGTTTTGTACTGTATTTATCCTCAATAACCATGCACCCTCCCTTAGTTTGAAAGCTTGATACCATATTTCTCCTAAAATCAGCACCTTCCACTCGTACAAAAGTTTAATACCATATACATGTATATATATGTACGTCCCCTGGTGTAAAAGTTTTTAAGTACATGTATTTATCCTCAAACTAGCTCCAATCCCCTTGTATAAATGTTTAATATGAATATCATCAATTAGTCCTTTTCGCTAGTGTGAAAGCTAAGTTTAATACCGTATTTATCATAAATTAGCCCCTTCCCCTGACTTCGTAAAAGTTTAGTTCCATATTTATCCTTCATATTACTGTAAATGTTGAGTATTAAAGTTCAAGGAGGGCTCATTTAATTGTGTACTACTTGAAGTTAATACTTTTTTAAGATTGATGATTCTGCAAAAATAAAAACCTTTGCTTGTTTGTGGGCAGGGGGTCAATTATGATGTGCAGGTAAATATGGTATCTTATGCTGGATTTTTTGCATTGTAATTTCAAGAAAAGAGGTTTTTGTTTTACATAAAAAGTATTAATACTACATAATGTGACTTAAGTTTGATTGATATAAAAGACGTAAGATATCGGGAGAACGTCAATATCTGTTCGATGTTTTTTGTCAGATATATCCAACGCCTAAAACATATTCTGTGGTTTATGTTGCTTTCAGACAGTATGTGTTACAAGATAGCTTTTTCATACAGCCTCAAAATACTTACACGAAATGTACACTGAAAGGCCCCATATGTATACGAAAATAAAATGATGATAGCTATTTTACCATCTGGTGTGTGTCAGACCTCGTGGGGTGGTAAAGTAGGAAAACAGACATTTGACCATGGCACACCTCTAATTATACAAAGTCAAACAGCCAACTTGTGTGGAAACGAGGCATACTGTGTTGTCAAAGATAGGAGGGGCCCTAAAGTGATATGATATCTGTATATAATGTGTTGTCATTGATAGAAGGGGCCCTAAAGTGATATGATATCTATATACTAATGTGTTGTCATTGATAGAAGGGGCCCTAAAGACCCTAAAGTGATGTGTAAAATGTTGTTAGTGATTGGTGGGGCCTTTAAAGTGTGTCGATGATAGCAGCTGGAACCAAGACATTTAGTTTCTGATACTTTAATTATCTCTGAGCCACACATGGCTCTGCTGGTTCCTAAATTGAACATATTATAGTGCATTTTTACCAATTTTTTGTTCATACTGGAGAAATTTTGTATCCTTGTGTATTGTTGGTCAGATCAGTATAAACAATTATCTAGTCCTGGGCGTTTTCTGAAGGTTTTAAGCTGCCAATGATAGGCCGGGTTCCGAATCAAAATTATTTCATATTTAAGCCAAATTTGCAAAATTTTCCAAAATTATACTCCTGGAAAAATCTTTCCAAATTTATAATTTTTTCTCCCGAAATGAGACAAAATGGCCGCATCAATATCCTAAACCAGTGAGGAAAATCTCATAGTCTCAGTTTAAAGAACAATTCAATTTCTTGAGCTAATTAAAATCTATGGATATAGGGATGTCCAGATGGTTTATACGTAAATACCTAATCATGTTCCTTTAATTCCACCTGCAGCATGTGCATTAGCAGAGCTTTGGCATGGAGCTGTATATATACACAGACTGCTGTAAGGATGATTGGGCCTAGATACTTTGAGCCAAAAGCCTCCATACTCTGTCTGGTCGAACCTAATTTAAAAGTCTTGAATACCAGTGTTTTCGTCCAAAATTTCCAGAACAATTGTAGCTTGTATAACATGCTTTCAAATTTTTAAAAAAATAAGCAGAGCCAAAACCAATTTAAATCCTTGTCGATGTGAGATCATGCAGAATAATGATTTTGGGAGATAGATATGAGAAAATTAATTGTGTAATAGGAGAAAATAAGTCCATAGCTACAGTAGGTCTGTCTACATTTATAGATAAACATGTGAGATCCAAAGTTATGATTTGTGAACAGATACAATGTTATTATAGAGTTGTAATTTAATTTATCTTCTCACAACAAGTTGTAAATTAATCCCCAGATTCATGGAGGTGTTATATTAACATGAAACATCGTGAAGTAGTCCATCACCTCTTACAGAAGTTAGATAGATTTGGCCCTCCACACCCTCTGACTGCATTTTTAATGCATTTTTCATGAAACGAAATGATAAAATTTGTCATCACCTCTTGTAGAAGTTTGTGTATATTAAATTAAACCAATCCATGTAAAAAAAATGAACTAGTTTGGTCACTGTTACTATAAATAGATTTATATCCACGACTTCATTTTAAATGAAGTTGACATCATCATTATACTAGAAATACAAACATCCTCAATGTACCAAATGTATTTAGCATTTGATTCTGAGAAAACTCATGATCATACATTTGTTGATTTTTTATTGGTTCCCCATTATGATAGTGGGGGATTAGATGGTGTGTTCTATACATCGTATATTAAAAGATATTGAAGTAATGATTATAATCAACATCTACAATATCACTAACTTTTTCAATTTGCTGCTTCTAATAATCAAATATAGGTACTATAATCTGCATTTGTTTGTACATTTCAGATAACCACATTGGTAAACCACAAGGATCGTCCGAAGGTCACGGATAAGACTGCAAAGGCACTGATCCGTGTCGGACAGGCTGTGAGTTTGGCTGTTGACCGTTTTGTAATAGTTGGTCAGTCCATCGCTGATGACAATGACGACATCAGACAAGATATGTGTGAAGCCTGTGAGGAGGCAAGATCTGCAGGTAAAGTTGACCTTTGACCTCATTGCTTGACCTTTGAGTTATTCAGTTATACATGTAGCATGGACTTATACATGTAACATGGAAATGTATATATATTGACATTCAGCATCTTACAAAATAATAATGGAAATATCAGATAAAAACAAACTCAGAGTTCTTTTTATTAGAAGGTAATTTTGATAATAACTTAACTTGACCTTGACCTTACAATAAAATGCTGTCTTTCTTTTCAGGTGTTAGTATCCAGAAATTGACCTCTGTTGACCGAACTTCCAACTACTCAACTCCGAAAACCTTCACCGAAAAGACGGCAATGGTGAGGGCAGCGCGTCAGCTTTTGTCAGCCGTCACCCGTGTCCTACTACTGGCTGACAAGGTCATCGTCAAACAGCTGCTTCTTTCCAAGGACAAGGTCAGTAACAAAGGTCAAGGTCATTTAAAAACTTTGACAAGTTGATTGAATGTATATTCTATAGTTACATCATTGATAACATGTATATATTGACTTCAGGACGGAACAATAGAGAAATAATTTCAGTGTTTTAACAATTCCCTCATGATGGATCACTACTTATAGGTATAGGTATAGTGCCATTATCTGTACAAGTACTCGGCCATTAACAAGTACTTTCATGTAACATTTTAACACTTCAGTAATTCATCAACTAACAGTCCACATGAAAACAGCGAAGACAAAGACCTCAAAAAAATGAATGATTTTGCAGTGTATATCATTTGTAACTGCCCCTCCCCTCCCTTCCCCTCCCCTCCCCTCTTTTTGTTTTGACTAATTTTCGATTATTTTCAATCAGCCTTCCACTATAAATAGGCATCTGTTCTTCTTCCCAGGTACTCTCTAGTCTAAATGAGTTGGACACTGTGACGACCTTCACCGACTTTGTCAACTGCTTCAGTCGCTTTGGTAATGAAATGGTGGAGCTGGCTCATCTGACCGGGGATAGACAAAATGTGAGTTCTGTTATATGAAGGATATACCTGTCTATACAAACATTGTAATGAATAGACATGTCATCACAAAGTCTTAATCATATTAAAGCTTGGCATGGATAAAGGTTATTTCAATGTCATATAACCCAGGTACCTAGAGAGAACTTCTCTTTAGCTTGATAGGTTGGGCATAAGATTAGAAAGCCAGTGGTCCCGGGTTCGAACCCTAGTGGAAGCCATGATTTGAATTTGAATAATCATGCGCTATGTTACATTGGTGCCTGCATGTCCAGGGATTTTTTGACCTATTTTGACAGGATTTGAAGGGAGAGAAGCAGCGTGCTCAGATGGGAGCGGCCCGGGCTATCCTAGAGAAATCCACTATGATGCTGTTGCCTTCCTGTAAAGTAAGTCTTAATTTGGGGAAGTGTCATGTTTTCTCCTTGAATTTCTTTTTTTTTCTCATTTCTTTAATTTTTCAATAAAATAATAATTAATAATCATTCTCCTTGAATTTCAGAGCAGTGCTTGAAAACCTCTCCCAAAAAGTAATAGAAAAATGCTTGAATATTCATACTTTGTCCTTAAATTTTGCTCATTTTGCCCCTTGCCCCTCCATTCCTTCCCTGATTCCTTCCCTGACTCCTTCCTTCCCCCCTCTGATTAATAACACTTCACTACCCCCCCCCCCCCCCCCCCCCCCCCTCCACCCGCCATTCCGTCCGTTTTGTGACTCACCCCTTCCCCCTCTCCCCACCTCTGATTATCTGATTAATAACTCTTTACTACCCCCACCCCCCCCCCCCCCACCCCCCCAATTCCACTTTGCAACCTCACCCCTTTCTGCCCCCACCCTTGATTAATAATACTTTGCTATCCCCCCACTCCATTTGGCCCCCTCACTCCTTCCCAACTCCTGATTGATCAAGTTCTACTGTTCACTTCAGACTTGTCTTCGCCATCCTGACTGTGATACCGCGCGACTCAATAGAGAAGGTGTGTTTGTCCAGATGAGACGTGCCCTGGACATGATCCACTACATAGTAACAGAAGGCGGCACCGGCCAGGTGAATGGTCATCCGTGCTCGCTGAATAACGGAGATTCCGGTATATGTCTCGATAACGCTCATCACTCCACCAGTCGTTCAATCAGGGAGTTTGAGGTATGTATGCATAAACTTCATTTTCAAGAAAAAAAAGATGCCTATCATTCAATTATTATTTGATAATATCGATCTACTTTTTCATCAGTGGAGAGAATTTGTGATAAAGTTATGTGTTTGTTTAACTTTGTAACATAAAAATAAATATATTTAATGTTCATCCATTGTCATACTTACTTTATATACTAAATTCTGTCTCCTTGTCTTTTATAGCATACTGTATCACTGTTTTTATGTTGATGTCACGTTTAATTTCTTATTCATGCATATCCATCTTGCATTGAATGAAAGTTCACTGGACCATGACTACTGTTTCGCTGTCATTCTTTGTTTGACAGGACCTAGTGGAGATGACTCGGGTGACTGGCCTGACCAGCTCCAGCTCTCCGGATAAACTGACCAGTGCCTTGGACGTGGTGGTGGAAACCGCTCAGGACTTCACTGATTCGGCCTACACACCACACGAGAACCGAGAGAAAATCATTGACACACTTAACTGTATGAGAGCTGAACTCCAAATCCTCATCAATGCTGGCCTAAACCAGGTAACTACAAATCCTTATACTGGCCTAAACCAGGTAACTACAAATCCTTATACCGGCCTAACTACAAATCCTTATACTGGTCTAAACCAGGTAACTACAAATCCTTATACTGGTCTAAACCAGGTAACTACAAATCCTTATACTGGCCTAAACCAGGTAACTACAAATCCTTATACTGGTCTAAACCAGGTAACTACAAATCCTCATCAATGCTGGCCTAAACCAGGTAACTACAAATCCTTATACTGGTCTAAACCAGGTAACTACAAATCCTCATCAATGTCAGTCTAAACCAGGTAACTATAAATCCTTATACTGGCCTAAACCAGGTAACTATAAATCCTTATACTGGCCTAAACCAGGTAACTACAAATCCTTATACTGGCCTAAACCAGGTAACTATAAATCCTTATACTGGCCTAAACCAGGTAACTACAAATCCTTATACTGGTCTAACCTAGGTAACTACAAATCCTTATACTAGCCTAAACCAGGTAACTACAAATCCTTATACTGGCCTAAACCAGGTAACTACAAATCCTTATACTGGTCTAAACCAGGTAACTACAAATCCTTATACTGGTCTAAACCAGGTAACTACAAATCCTTATACTGGCCTAAACCAGGTAACTATAAATCCTTATACTGGCCTAAACGAGGTAACTATAAATCGTTATACTGGCCTAAACGAGGTAACTATAAATCCTTATACTGGCCTAAACCAGGTAACTACAAATCCTTATACTGGCCTAATTAACCAGGTAACTACAAATCCTTATACTGGCCTAAACCAGGTAACTATAAATCGTTATACTGGCCTAAACGAGGTAACTATAAATCCTTATACTTGTCTAAACCAGGTAACTACAAATCCTTATACTGGCCTAATTAACCAGGTAACTACAAATCCTTATACTGGCCTAAACCAGGTAACTATAAATCCTTATACTGGTCTAAACCAGGTAACTACAAATCCTTATACTGGTCTAAACCAGGTAACTACAAATCCTTATACTGGCCTAAACCAGGTAACTACAAATCCTTATACTGGTCTAAACCAGGTAACTACAAAT
Source organism: Pecten maximus (assembly GCF_902652985.1). Classification (NCBI taxonomy): domain Eukaryota; kingdom Metazoa; phylum Mollusca; class Bivalvia; order Pectinida; family Pectinidae; genus Pecten; species Pecten maximus. The sequence goes on along the minus strand of NW_022982780.1, from coordinate 4,389 downwards.
CGTTATACTAGCCTAAACCAGGTAACTACAAATCCTCATCAATGTCAGTCTAAACCAGGTAACTACAAATCCTTATACTGACCTAAACCAGGTAACTACAAATCCTTATACTGGCCTAAACCAGGTAACTACAAATCCTTATACTGGCCTAAACCAGGTAACTACAAATCCTTATACTGGCCTAAACCAGGTAACTACAAATCCTTATACTGGCCTAAACCAGGTAACTACAAATCCTCATCAATGTCAGCCTAAACCAGGTAACTACAAATCCTTATACTGGCCTAAACGAGGTAACTACAAATCCTTATACTGGCCTAATTAACCAGGTAACTACAAATCCTTATACTGGCCTAAACCAGGTAACTACAAATCCTTATACTAGCCTAAACCAGGTAACTATAAATCGTTATACTGGCCTAAACGAGGTAACTATAAATCCTTATACTTGTCTAAACCAGGTAACTACAAATCCTTATACTGGCCTAATTAACCAGGTAACTACAAATCCTTATACTGACCTAAACCAGGTAACTACAAATCCTTATACTGGCCTAAACCAGGTAACTACAAATCCTTATACTGGCCTAAACCAGGTAACTACAAATCCTTATACTGGCCTAAACCAGGTAACTACAAATCCTTATACTGGCCTAAACCAGGTAACTACAAATCCTCATCAATGTCAGCCTAAACCAGGTAACTACAAATCCTTATACTGGCCTAAACGAGGTAACTACAAATCCTTATACTGGCCTAATTAACCAGGTAACTACAAATCCTTATACTGGTCTAAACCAGGTAACTACAAATCCTTATACTGGTCTAAACCAGGTAACTACAAATCCTTATACTGGTCTAAACCAGGTAACTACAAATCCTTATACTGGCCTAAACCAGGTAACTACAAATCCTTATACTGGTCTAAACCAGGTAACTACAAATCCTCATCAATGCTGGCCTAAACCAGGTAACTACAAATCCTTATACTGGCCTAAACCAGGTAACTACAAATCCTTATACTGGTCTAAACCAGGTAACTATAAATCCTTATACTAGCCTAAACCAGGTAACTACAAATCCTCATCAATGTCAGTCTAAACCAGGTAACTACAAATCCTTATACTGGTCTAAACCAGGTAACTACAAATCCTTATACTGGCCTAAACCAGGTAACTACAAATCCTTATACTAGCCTAAACCAGGTAACTACAAATCCTTATACTGGTCTAAACCAGGTAACTACAAATCCTCATCAATGTCAGTCTAAACCAGGTAACTACAAATCCTCATCAATGTCAGTCTAAACCAGGTAACTACAAATCCTCATCAATGTCAGTCTAAACCAGGTAACTACAAATCCTTATACTGGCCTAATTAACCAGGTAACTACAAATCCTTATACTGGCCTAAACCAGGTAACTATAAATCCTTATACTGGCCTAAACCAGGTAACTACAAATCCTTATACTGGCCTAAACCAGGTAACTACAAATCCTTATACTGGTCTAAACCAGGTAACTATAAATCCTTATACTAGCCTAAACCAGGTAACTACAAATCCTCATCAATGTCAGTCTAAACCAGGTAACTACAAATCCTTATACTGGTCTAAACCAGGTAACTACAAATCCTTATACTGGTCTAAACCAGGTAACTACAAATCCTTATACTGGCCTAAACCAGGTAACTACAAATCCTTATACTAGCCTAAACCAGGTAACTACAAATCCTCATCAATGTCAGTCTAAACCAGGTAACTACAAATCCTTATACTGGTCTAAACCAGGTAACTACAAATCCTTATACTGGCCTAATTAACCAGGTAACTACAAATCCTTATACTGGCCTAAACCAGGTAACTATAAATCCTTATACTGGCCTAAACCAGGTAACTACAAATCCTCATCAATGTCAGTCTAAACCAGGTAACTACAAATCCTTATACTGGTCTAAACCAGGTAACTATAAATCGTTATACTGGCCTAAACCAGGTAACTATAAATCCTTATACTTGTCTAAACCAGGTAACTACAAATCCTTATACTGGCCTAATTAACCAGGTAACTACAAATCCTTATACTGGCCTAAACCAGGTAACTATAAATCCTTATACTGGTCTAAACCAGGTAACTACAAATCCTTATACTGGCCTAAACCAGGTAACTACAAATCCTTATACTGGCCTAAACCAGGTAACTATAAATCCTTATACTGGTCTAAACCAGGTAACTACAAATCCTTATACTGGCCTAAACCAGGTAACTACAAATCCTTATACTGGCCTAAACCAGGTAACTATAAATCCTTATACTGGCCTAAACCAGGTAACTACAAATCCTTATACTGGTCTAACCCAGGTAACTACAAATCCTTATACTGGTCTAACCCAGGTAACTACAAATCCTTATACTGGTCTAAACCAGGTAACTACAAATCCTCATCAATGTCAGTCTATCCAGGTACATTTTGTAACTACAAATCCTTATACTGGTCTAAACCAGGTAACTACAAATCCTCATCAATGTCAGTCTAAACCAGGTAACTACAAATCCTTATACTGGCCTAAACCAGTTAACTACAAATCCTTATACTGGTCATACCTGCGTGAAAATCACAAGGTAATTGAGGGTAGGATTAATTATTTTGTTTGAACAACAGCGTAGATGGGACCGCTACAATTTGCAAGCTGACTAGGCCTGTCGCGGTATACAGTAATGTAAACAACCTGTCAATCCAATGTGTTAAATCTGACCGATGATTCCAATTAAAGGTGGTAAATAAGCTTTCATAAGTTACAAATTCTTATCATCTTATGCTTCAGAATTCATCTACCGCTCAGTTGAATATTGAATTTTTTTTTTTTTTTGAAAACGAACCTCAAAAACGTACCTGCGCACTATATGCGAGTGCGCACTATACCCGAATATTTACGGTATATAAGCAACAGACACTGTGATTTTGTATGAAACACGGTCTACTTAGAGGTGTTGCCAAACTCATTGTTTGTCCCTAACGTTACTTTGTAATTTGACACTGCCATAGCTTAAGCCGGTTTTGTTTGTGTCTGTACTGTCAAAGTTGATAACTAGAAACGCTAACTAGATCATCACAGATTATAAGTTTCTATATATCGCGCATTTGATATCAATGACATCGTCGGATAGGCGTAGATTTGTCTGCCCTGTGGTACTTTGGTTGATGGCTGTTTGAGTAAATAGCCTATGTTGATGCTGTACCTCCAGTTCTTGTGTCCTCCATGGCATGAAATCAATTAACTAAATTTCTAAGTTCAGCCAACTGGAGTTGAGATTAATACATATTCTTTACTAGTTTATAAGATAATCATTACTAGAGATTTTCTAATGAATTTTTAAAACTGAAATATAATTATATAGCTATAATATGTATGGCTACAGCTGCTGACCGAGTATTCCAACAGTGAGTCGACTTGTTATGTTGATTTGACACAAACTTGATTTTGTAGAGGGACCTGAACGTGAGCCTTGACATGGAGACAGCCATTCTGAAGACGGTGTCAGTATCCAAACGTTTAAACAAACTGGTCAGTACTTTTGAGTTCTTAACCCCCATCGATCCTTAAATGATCTTAGAGTGTAAAACAATACGAAATGAAAACCAACTATTAACACAATCTTTTAATAGCAATTCAACTTTTAAACTGTTGTTTCATAGGAGTTATCTCCCTTATGTATTGCAAGGACGATGTGTTCAATACATAAATGAAATTTTATCAAGTCATAGAACAGGTATATATGGTTCAAAAGAGTTATCTCCCTTCATCAACAATTTTGAATTTCCAGGGCGTTGATTGCAAATATCTAAATACAGACCTCCTGTTTAAAAATGACCTTGAAACAACTTTAACTGATCTTTCTACCGGACTAATTGGTCTATTAGCTATGAAAAGAGTTTACATAAAGTTTTTCTTTTCAGTAAAGAATTGGAAACAGTGAGCCCTGATTAAAATTTAGTTAATAACACATTTTAGGAAAGACAAAAACTTCAGATGTTGAAAATGCAATTCTGTACTGCAGAGATAAGGAAAATGTCAAACGTTATGATAGAGATACAGATATTGTTTTCTTTATCTATTCATGTTGTTGCCATGGTGATTTGATATAAAATTTGTTTCTATATTTAGCTCCAAGATACTGCAATGGAACAGGCCTCGGATCTGTTCAAGACAAATGAGGATCATGAGCTTTTGAAATGTCTCAAGGGTGCAGGGATCGCTGGGGAGGCTGAACGAGTAGAGGAGCTCACTGTCAAGTTTGAGGAGCATATGGAACAACTTGAGGAGGTAAAGAACATAACCGATGGTACTCACCTGAACAAATTGATAATGAATATGGACTTGTTGAACCT
>NW_022982779.1:104649-138170 GCF_902652985.1 Pecten maximus | reverse complement strand
GATCATTTCTTTAGCGTCTTCCAGGGCTTGTGTAGAGATCACCTCTGGTTTTGAGGTTTGATCAATGGTTGTTAGTCTTGTCGTTTCTGTAATAAGAAGGTAGTTTTTCAAATACAGATCTCTTCAATATAAAATATCTTTAATCTAAATATAGATATCTCTAGTTTATACATAAATACAGAAATATACAGATTTCTCTATTTTTAAAACAAATAACTATATTTTGTCAAATTAAGAGATCTTAATCAAATGGCTAACACTTCATGAGGTCAAGGAAATCATAACATACAACAAGAGCTGTTGGAGAACACCATAGCTCGTTTCGTAAATGTTTGTCAATAAATAATCAAAATATATTAATTGGTATGGACGAAGTCATACCCTGGAGCCAGTCACACGTATGACTTAAGTCCGTGTAGCACATAGCTGACCCTACAGGACTGCTAGCAGTCACAAGCACGATATCAGGGCTAATTCATACCCCGTAACCAGTCCCTGTAATACGTAACTGAACCAACAGGACTGCTAGCAGCCACAAGTATGACATGAGGGCTAAACACTGGAACATTCAGTTTATACCACTTGATATATTGCATGTTGATTGGCTGACACAATGAATTTCGACAGAGACATTTTTTTTAGTTCAATACGTTTTGATTGGCTAACAATTGAAGGTCACATGTAAATTCATCCTCATAATAATTTTCTATCGTGGTAGAAACAGGTCCCACAACCTTGTGGTTGATGTAAGTGTTATTTCTGTCACTCTTGACCTCGTGTTTTTTGTTACTTTTGAAAAATAATTTACTGCAGTGAATTAAATACCATATACATATACAACAACCACTCATTGTGCAATCTCTACTTCCATCAGTCAGACACAATGACTATATGACGTATCAGTTAACATATGGCCATGGCCTTTGATGGATGGTTACAGAGATTGATATTGTTTTATACGCTATTATTCTGTGTGCTCTTTAACACACAGACATTCATGTTTCAAATATTTCACATGTTGCTGTCATGTCATTGATGTAGATTGGTCAATATAGATGGTTTCGTAGACCTCTCTGCCATCAAGCAATTATCTTCATGTCATCTTTCAGCAGACTCACCTATCATAGCTTTCAACTTGGGATCCCTTCCTGTAAAACACAAGGAACCAATATTAGATATTTCACAACGATTAAGAACCAGAATAGAGCTAGAATGTATTTCTATTATCTATGTGAAAGATAAAACACAGGTTCCTTTACAGCTGAATGTCAGATTATAGAAATTTGTCAGATTGTAGAAATTTATGCAATGTGGATATAAGCTTCCCCATTATAGGGCTACCATTTGGATGAATCCTGAAATAATGATCAATACCCAGAATCCCTGCTACATGTAATCATCTTAATATTTACAGAACTAGAGTACTGGCATATCGGGCAGAGCCCAGCAATATTTTAATCTTCATCCGAGAGTTACATTGATAATGAATTACTGTCTATACATGTGTGCTCAAAAACACATGTAACTAATCAAATACGTCATGTCAGTCAGTGAAGGTAAATAATCAGAATGATATCACACTCTAGCAAGCTTTATATCAGTGAACTTCAAATAAGATGCTACTGTTCAACAAATATCTGGAGTACTGTATATATTCCTCAGGAAGTTTGAAATGTTTCTCCAGTTTTCAAAACACATCAATTAAAAAAAGGTAACATGGTAGGTGGGGCATGATTCTTAATTCCTTAGTTTAAATATGACAGTCGGGCTAAAAAAAGTTCCTATTTGAGAACATGTTTTCGTCTTTCAAAATGTGAACTTGGTAAGTTTATTTGAGCCAAAATAGGTCATGGCTAATTGCAAGTTAAGTAATTACAAGTGGTATATGACGATTGAAATTATGTGAAGCTTGTGTTTACAGGTGACCCGGCCTTTGGTCTGAATGGGACATTGTTGCTAATGAATTTCACTGTTTCCGAAATCATTTAAATGCCTGTCAACATAATAACATAATCCGTCCCTTTTGATGCTCAGTTGATATCATTGCTTGCTGTTCAGTGTTGTTTTTTTCCAACTTTCTGTTGGAAGATTTCTGTGTCTGTTTACTGCCAATTAGAGATCGTTTGTGCGGTTGATATCAAAGGCAGTATAAGAAACCATATGTTAAGTGTTTAATCAACCATGATCAACCTGCTACGAAACCTTCATCACGCATTTGCAGCTAAATTGGTTTGAATTAATTGTTTCTTTATTGGGATAGTGTCATACTTGCAGTCAGTGAAGTATCATACTTTCATAACGGTTTGTGAATAGGTCATTGACTGACCAATGCCCCACATCTATGGTTATAGCTAGGTAGCAAACGTTACCTGTTCAAGGCCTAAATGAAACAAACAAGACAAATAGGGGCTCCATAAGGGGTTTTAAAGACAGGTTCCCCAAATCGGCAGATTACCCTATTTTTATCGACACCCTTAGGAGAAATGACAAGACGCCTGCAATCAAGAAATACTAAAGTTGATCTTTAGGACAAACATCGAGTCTCAAAAATTTAAGATTGTTTTATAGTTGTTCAGATACAAAGTGACATATTATCAACACACTAATTCCCAAGTCTATCATATACCTTTATTTGTGGATGAAAATTGATTCATGGCACCGACATCTTCTTTCACAGCATCAACGTCTTTCCTCACAGCTGCAACGTCTTCACTCACAGCATCAATGTCTTCCTTCACAGCATCAACATCTATCCTCATAGCAGCAACGTCTTCACTCACAGCATTAATGTCTTCCTTCACAGAATCAACATCTATCCTCATAGCAGCAACGTTTTCACTCACAGCATCAACATCTTCATCCACAGCAGCAACGTCTTCACTCACAGCATCAATGTCTTCCTTCACAGCATCAACGTCTTTCCTCACAGTAGCAACGTCTTGACTCACAGCATCAACAGTGCCTGCAAAAATTGTTTAAAACAATAATCTATATTGATGTCTTATAAACAATCTGACACAGGTGTCGCTGTCTTGTATATATTTATATATATGTCGTACACAAAATCTAACATTAATTAATTCTATTTATAATTCACAGACTATTTTTAACTTAATATCAAAACAGACAAACATAAGGCTATATCCTCCTAACTACCAACCTTTAATCTGGTCCACGTCTCCAGGTTTAAGTCTCTTTGCTGGTGGTGGCCCTGTAAGTAAAAAAGTGGTATTATATATTCCAGAGAAATGCCCATAGTCATCCAGAGTTTCATTAATCAGCTGTGATACCATTAAGTACCAGACTGATAAAGTCAGACATAGATCGAAAGAGATGCCATCGAACTGTTTCAAGTAAGTACTTTCGATATCATAGGGAGCTCGACGCGCACCATTGAATAATCTTAATTTATTGGTTCTATGTAAGACCGATGTTTTCTCTACGTTTTCCTTTTTTCCCTCTTACTGATCTGAAGATCTAAGAACTTTGAGAAATATAGATAAAAAACTTATAAATCAGAGATAACTTAAATGTGAAATTTGAGAAATATCCCATGAGTACTTTTCAAGAAATAGAGATAACTACAACTTTAAGTCGATGACTTTGTTTTAATATCCACCATTTCCTCTCATTTTTACCATGGCCACCAAATGACATCTATTGGTCATAAGCCTCTATTGTTTTTATCGCCCACCTGGTTAGATTTGAACAAACGTCAACACATGTTCATGTTCAGTTTGTTAATTGGTTTATTTGTTAATGTTTAACAACGCTATATATAGTTATGGGGAAAGGATCTCAACTGCTTTAAAAATAAAACCCAGAAACGCAGTCAGAAAAGGGTTTATAGCTATTTGGCCAAATTGCTCACTTTTGGCTCGCCCCTCAGCCCCCTGGAGGTCAGCTAGACCATTTGTAGTTTTTTGAATCCCCAACCCTTAGGGATGCTACCGGTCAAATGTGAGTGATATTCATCACTTATGCTACCAGAGAATTAGTTGTTTACAGCAATATAGGCAAATTGATTCCTTTATGGCCCACCCTTCAGGCCCCCGGATGGTCAGTCCTACCATTTGTACAATTTTGAATTCCTTCCCCCATAGGGGTGCTACCAGTCAAATATAAGCGATAGCTGTTGTTTAGTTTCAGAGATGTCGTTAATATCAATTAAGCCAAATTGACCTATTTCGGCCTTGTCCCTCAGACCCCCAGAGGGTCAGTCCCGTCATTTGTACAATTTTTAATCCCTTCCCCATAGGGGTGATACTAGTCAAAGCAGAGAGGATGTCGTTTACATCAATTAAGCCGAATTGACAAATGTTTCTTCAAAGTGTCTTAAGAAAATGTTCAGTTGTGAAAAGATACTAAACCTAACATTCACCTTGAATAATTGGTCAGTGACGCCTTGCTTCATAATAACATAATGTTCATCACTAAAAAGATACAAAACCTGACCATGACATTGACTCGGTGACCTTGACATTACATCATTTGATTCATTGTTTAATTCCATCTAATGTGCATCAATGAAAAGATACAAAAGTTGACCTTGACCTTGATTAAGTAACCTTGATGGTTAGTTGACTCTTAATCCTGACCAACACTGATTCAAAGAGTAATAACAAAATGCTTATCAGGGAAAAGATACAAATTTGGCATGTGACCTTCAATGAAAGTCAAGGTCACTCATTTGAACAGTCTTAATAGCCCTTTATCCCAGCATGATATAGACCCAATATCATATCTAGGCCTTTTGTTTATTAAGAAGAAGCAATTTAAAGATTTTAGCATATTTCACTCCTGTGACCTTGAATCAAGGTCAAGATCATTCATTCGAACAACCGTGAGAGCCCTTCACCCCAGTATGGTACAGGCCCAATATCAGGTCTCTAGGCATGTTGGTTATGAAGAAGCTGTTTAAAGATATTAGCATATTTGACCCGTAACCTGGAATGAAGATCCAGGTCATTCATTTGAACAATATTGATAGCTCTTCATCCCTGCATGCTATATGCTCAATATCAAGTCTCTAGGCGTTTTGGTCTCGAGTAACCTAAAAATGCTAAATATTGACCTTAAAACTTTGACCTTTGGTCGGTTGACTCCTTTACTTATGAAAATATTTGCTTCAAAGAGTCATCATGAAATGAACAGCAACGAAAAGATACAAAATTTGACATCAATCTTTGACCAAATGACTATGACCTTTTGTCAGTTGACTTCTTACTTGATCCAGACCAAATTTGCTTCAAAGTGTCATAAGAAAATGTTCATTAGTGAAAAGTTACAAATTTGACATTGACTTTTGACCTTGTGACTTGAACTTTTACCATGACTTTAAATTTGGGCCAGTTGACTTCTTGTTTATTTCTGGCCAGCATTGCATCAAAAAGTCATAAATGTTCATCAGATACAAAAGTTGATTTGACTGTTGACCCTGTGACCTTGATCTTTGGTCAGTAGACCCCTGGTTAAAATCCAAGTAACAAAGCTTCGTAGTGTCGCAATAAAATGTTTGTTAGTGTAAAGCTACAAAATTTGACATTGACCTCTCTGATGAAACTTATGGCATTCAAAGAGAACATGTCACGTAAGTTCACAATGTTTTGTTGAAATCAAAACATAATCTTGGGAGAAGTATCAATAAATATCAGGATGTTCTTAATATGAATAGAACAAGTAGTATAATCTAGTTTGTGTGTCATACGTTGTTGTTAAAAGCTTGAACTTATTGACATTGGTGAATTGAAATGGTGGTGTGAAGCCTTTTAAAGAAGTACAGGCATGATTGTCGCCCCTGTCACTAAGTATGAGTAATGGTGATATTCTGAAGGGGAGTTTGAGCTTGGTTTGAAGATTATGAGCTAACAAATTTAATCCATTTTCTAGAAAAGGTATGAACGTTTTTATCTATTTCTCATTTTTCTAGCAACAACTGCCAATCATCATGACCTGAGACCTTTCTTTATGCAGAAACTATAGATCTTAATCACAAATCATCACTGGTAAAAGAGTTTGCATTGCAATATTAATATATGGAGTGTCAGACTAATCTGTACACTAACAACACTAAATTCACCCTTTATAATCTTAGCAATTTTGTTTTAATATTTCATATCAAAATGACAACCACTGAAGACCATTATGGCATTCGCTGGTGACCTTGATAAATGTACAAACTGCTTTCTTTTTACTAACTTTGGAACAATAACAGTTCAGGGAGATAAAATTTGACTTCTCTAATTCTAACCTTTGACCTAATGACATTGACCTACTTGTGTAGTAACGTTATCACATTTTTTTTATTAACTTCACAGTGTTTCATCAAAATATTTGAAATATCAAAACTGTAGAGTAATCCTAAGTCAAATTCTATCTTTAACAACTATGACCTATATATGCTTTTTTTTTAACTCGGTTATTCATTAGTCATACTACCAATCTCTCATTTTGATCTAGTCCTATAATAAACTGGTATCAAATCAACAAACCTTCTGATCGGATCGCCTGGATTTCATCAGATGTATCTTGAATGATCTTCGCGGCAATAACATCGATTTCCTTGACGGCTTCATACAGCTCAGTGTAGGATCCATAATCTATTTTTCCCTTTTTCAACAGTTGTGTACAAATCTCAATGAAATTGTTGTCTTTTCTGTCTAGAAAAGAAGGACTTAACAAGGGACGTAATAACTTAAGAAACTCATCCCATTCTGATTCATCAAACTGAGGACTGAGGTAATTGGCAACATTATTGACCATACCATAATGCAATTTCTTTATCTGCATCTCATCCAAGGAAGTCTGTAGAAATGACAAAAACAGGCTTTAGTCTTTGACTGTCAGTCGAGGACAGCTGTATAAATGACAAACAGAGGGATTAGTATTTGACTGTCAGCTAAGGACAGCTGAAGAAATGACAAACAGGGGATTAGTATTTGACTGTCAGCCGAGGACAGCTGTAGAAATGACAAACAGGGGATTAGTATTTGACTGTCAGCCGAGGACAGCTGTAGAAATGACAAACAGGGGATTAGTATTTGACTGTCAACTGAAGACAGTTATATAAATGACATGCAGATTGATTAGTGTTTGGCTGTCAGCAGAGGAGAGCTGTAGAAATAACAAACAGGGATTATTATTTGACTGTCAGTCGAGGACAGCTGTACAATAACAGGGATTAGTATTTGACTGTCAGCAGAGGAGAGCTGTAGAAATAACAAACAGGGGATTAGTATTTGACTGTCAACTGAAGACAGTTATATAAATGACATGCAGATTGATTAGTATTTGACTGTCAGCTAAGGGCAGCTGTAGAAATGACAAACAGGGGATTAGTATTTGACTGTCAGCCGAGGACAGCTGTAGAAATGACAGAGAGATTAGTACTTGACTGTCAGCCGAGGACAGCTGTAGAAATGACAGAGAGATTAGTATTTGACTTTCAGTCGAGGACAGCTGTAGAAATGACAAAAAGAGAGATCAGTATTTGACTTTCAGTCGAGGACAGCTGTAGAAATGACAAAAAGAGAGATCAGTATTTGACTTTCAGTCGAGGACAGCTGTAGAAATAACAAACAGGGGATTAGTATTTGACTGTCAGTCGAGGACAGCTGTAGAAATGACAGAGAGATTAGTATTTGACTTTCAGTCGAGGACAGCTGTAAAAATGACAAAAAGAGAGATCAGTATTTGACTTTCAGTCGAGGAAAGCTGTAGAAATGACAAAAAGAGAGATCAGTATTTGACTTTCCGTCGAGGACAGCTGTAGAAATGACAGAGAGATTAGTACTTGACTGTCAGCCGAGGACAGCTGTAGAAATGACAAACAGGGGATTAGTATTTGACTGTCAGCCGAGGACAGCTGTAGAAATGACAGAGAGATTAGTACTTGACTGTCAGCCGAGGACAGCTGTAGAAATGACAAAAAGAGAGATCAGTATTTGACTTTCAGCCGAGGACAGCTGTAGAAATGACAGAGAGATTAGTACTTGACTGTCAGCCGAGGACAGCTGTAGAAATGACAAACAGGGGATTAGTATTTGACTGTCAGCCGAGGACAGCTGTAGAAATGACAGAGAGATTAGTACTTGACTGTCAGCCGAGGACAGCTGTAGAAATGACAAAAAGAGATATCAGTATTTGACTTTCAGCCGAGGACAGCTGTAGAAATGACAGAGAGATTAGTACTTGACTGTCAGCCGAGGACAGCTGTAGAAATGACAGAGAGATTAGTATTTGACTGTCAGCCGAGGACAGCTGTAGAAATGACAAAAAGAGAGATCAGTATTTGACTTTCAGCCGAGGAAAGCTGTAGAAATGACAAGCAGATTAATTAGTGTTTGGCTGTCAGCTGAGGACAGCTGTATAAATGACAAAAAGAGAGATCAGTATTTGACTTTCAGCCGAGGAAAGCTGTAGAAATAACAAACAGGGATTAGTATTTAACTGTCAGCTAAGGACAGCTGTAGAAATGACAAATATAGGGATTAGTATTTGATTCCGTGCTAAAACATATTCAGGATTACCTACGATTGTTGGTGTCTACTTACACCAGCCACCTGGGCTTACACCTGGTAAAATACAGTATCATGAATTTTTCCTCTACCTCCAAAACCTGGCACGTCCTTTAATGACCATGGCTGTTAATGGGACGTTAAACAAAAACAAACCAAACTGTCAGTTGTCCCCTCCCCAACATCCCTCATTTTTTCCCCTGAAACCCACTTCCCTCAGTTATCTGCTGCTCTCACTTTCTTCAGTTTTTTATCCCCTTCCCAAATTCCTCAGTTGTATCCTAACCCCGCATCCCAATTTGTACCGCTCCCCACTTGCCTCAGTCGTCAGTCTTCCCATCTTAACTCAGTTGCTCCTTTTCCCCAGTTGTCCACACTCCTTCATCACTCATGTATCCGCACAACTGTGGAAAGTGTCCTCAGTTGTTCCCCTCCCCAATATCCTCAATTGCTCCCCTCCCCGACTTCCCTCAATTATCTCCCTCCCCCACATCTCTCAGTTGTCTTCTTCCCCGACTTTCGATAGTTGTTCCCCTTACCCCACTTCTCTAAACTACTCCTTTCAAACTAATCTTCTTTTCTTAACTTACCTAACCTTAACTATTCCCCATTAGTCCCCTTTCATGGAGGAAGCTCATTCTTAATATTGCAATATTGTATTTTACTTAAATATCGTACACGTATACCGAAATGTCTCAACTTCCAACAAAGAAAATAACACAACTCACACTATCTTCTTCAGCCATCTTTTGGATTATTGCACGGTAAGTATGTCATCTGAAAACAAAATGTACACCAAGTTAACAACAGTTTGAACAAATATTTACATGTGATACAACAATTAAAGTATACTATTTAGAGTCTGCTTATATCCTTCCAATAAATAAAGCAGATTATAGATATATATGGATATCATTATGAGCTTATTCATTAATTTGTGTCTTTGGTAAAGTGCAACCATTAACCCTTAAATCATTAAGCTAATTTGACCCCGGTGATCTTGAATATGGGTCAAGGTCATTTATTTGAAAACCCCTTGAAGCCACTCACCCCGGTATACTTCAGGTCCCTGAGCTTCTTCAGTATTTAGAAGGAAGTGTTTAGATATATATGACACCTGTGACCTTGAATGTATGTCAAGGTCATTCACCTAAACAAACTTGGTACCCGTTCATACTAGTATGCTTTATAATTAAAGGCCTAATATAAGGTCTGTGGGCCTCTTTGTTGTTAAAGAATTTTTTAAAGATTTTAATCTGTTTGACCCTTGCGAACTTTAATGAAGGGCAAGGTCATTTATTTGAACAATATTTGTAGTCCTTCACCCAAGCATGCTAAAGGTCAAATAGCAGGTCCCTTGGCCTCTCAGTTTCAGAGAGAAATTTAAGACGTATTCAGATTTTAGAGTATTTGACTCCTGTGATCTTGAATGTAGGTCAAGGATATTCACAGGCTTTGGATCTTTGTTTACTCCGGTCTCCTGTACCCCTGAAAGAGACATGTCTATGAATGACCTTGACGTATTGATTGGGCAGCATCAAAACCTTCCTTCTAAAAAAACCCACCATTTGTTAACTTGATGACTATTTGAAATAACTCCAATTCAAAGATATTTAATTGTTAACATAAAGACAGCAATCAAAATACAAAAACATCAATTCTGGTTATATCCACATTACCACTTCTTCAGCGAAATCCGGTGTGAAGCTGCAACAGGTTTTAAAAAGGAAACCTGTCAAATTATAGCCAATTGTTCATATTATTCCATAATCGTATTATTTTCCTTGAACGCCTGCAATTATCGGATCCTAAGGGCCTTAACGGTCATCTGACTCTAAAGAACCTTGTACTATTGTAGTTTACATACTCAGTAGCAAGTATAGTGGCACTGTAATGGCCATGGCGGCTATTGTGGATTTCAGACCTATCCGAAAAATAACACTTGGCCAGGACCATCTCAAGGTCATTTTAGATAAGTTAGCGCTGAATCCCACAGTTGGAACTTGAGAAGAGTTTTGAAATAAGTGTTGTTCAGGAATACTATGATTGCGCAATCATATTACAAAACGACCGCCTTGGTAGGCATGTCAAAGTTTTACCGAGGCCGTAAAAATAGCACCACTTTGGTGGCTCCTCTTCCTTAACATCCTCACAAATTTCCATTTCGGTGGCACCAGTGGAACTGGAGAAGTTTAAAATGTGTTTTTCAAGATGGCGGCTATGCCAAGTTTCAGTTCACTCCCATTGGTGGAACTTGAGAAGTTTAAACATTTGAAAAGTTTATGGACGGCGGACGACGACGGACAAAGCACGATGACCTTAACCGTGTTTTCAACCTCAACTTCCCTGATCGTTTTCTATATTATCGTTGCCCGGGGGTGTAAGCAAAATTCATTGACGCCCAGGTATGAACCGGCACCCGGTCAGCCATTTGAACCCTGTGAACCCTGTGACTACTTTGAGAGAAAAAAAATTCAAAGCAAGATTCAAACCCCCTCACAGCGATTCATCAGTATCTCTACAACGTCCTGCTCACAACAATTTATACAATTTTACATCATCATTTCAAACTGTTACATTTACATCGCTACCAACACCTCTTTCTGACAATAAATGCATATGTTTAGATATTGGCCTTTCACCAAATCATGTCTCTAAATATAATTTCACCCTCTAACCATTAACAACTAAACAACTACAGACCCTCGCTAACCAATCTCGATCCCTAATCACAAATACGCACTCCTTCAAACATGTGCAATCACTTTGTTTACACTTTTTTCTAAATGATAATGATATGAATAAGCATTCGGCAAAGAATTTATTTAAATATGATTTGTTTTAAATTTATTTTAGAAATCGTTCGTGCCAACACTTACATCCCATAGCTAATAGCAAGTGTATAACTTTTAACATACTGTAAAATGTTTTAAAATCACACACTTTATCGGTTATAATGTCCTGGGTAGGGACGTGAGTAACGGTAATGACCTGGTGCTGTATTTGACTTTAACCTTTACAATCTCATGAAATCATCAGAGAAGATTGACTGCTCTGCTGACAAGTTCGACAAGTTTCAATGGGTTGTCTCACGGAGCAACTGGCTGTGTGACCCGTCATTGTGTACATGCCTTGTTTTACTTCTCATTTGATTTCTATCACATTTACCATTTAATTCTCGATATTATGTGTATCTAGCAACAATTTTGATGAATGTTTTGTTGAGCAGCCCAAACAGCTGCATCATAAATCCTAAGATTTATATATTGGTCATGTCTGGTGTAGGGTCAGAGTGCACTTCTATAAAAACGTGGAATTATCTGATAAGCAAGGCAGACCACCAATAATACACTGGCTATAACTGGAATAATTGCTTACCTACTTCAGAAGAAATCAGTACATGAGTTCCTCAAGAAAGAAATCATCACGTCTGTCTATAAGAAGGGATCGAAACCAAACACGGACCCCAGCATCTATAGAGGCATATCAGTCACTCCTGTCTTTAAGCATATCCTCTCCAACCGTCACTCACAAACACTACTTAGTTCCCAATCCCAAGTAACAAACAGTATTAACGAGGGGAATGTCACTTCGATCAGCATTAATTACCACAGAATGCCAACTAAAAACAAAAGCATATCAACAAAAGATTATCCTCACTGCCTTTGATGCGCAGAAAGCTTTTGATGTAGTAAGTCATTTGTTCAGGATAGAAGTTAAATGATAAAATAAATAGATCCTGATATGTTATTTCGAATTCATGGTGTGGACAGCTCACATTTTGGTGATATCTTTATTTCAGAAATTTATGTTTAATTCCCTGTCAGCAGGTTTATCAGGTCCTGGATCGAAAGATCCAATTCCCCCATCCTTTGGTAATTCTACATTCAGAGAAGTTGGGGCCTTACCAGATACTTTTATAAGTGAATATTCATTGTTTTATGAGTCAGTCTCAAAGCGAGGCACATGTCTACTCAGGTGTTATCCAGGGGAAAACTTCAAAAAGAAGAAAGAGAAAAGGAGAGATAATTTGAACTCTAACAAAAAGACTGTGACCGGGAAGCGAAATTGAAATTAAAAACAATGAAACTTATGGAATTAGAGAAAATGCGTTTGGAAAAGAAACCGTTTTAATCAGTAGACTCAAGTAACAACCTTATAATCACCGATCAAAAGAAGATACTCTCTCATATCTTCCGGAATTTGAAGCTTTGGCCACACAAGCAGGATCGAAACAGAAAAATAAAATGCTCTAACTGAGAAGTTTGCTTCCGGGGGAGGCCAGGGATGTTGCTACATATTCACACATTTCATATGAAGAACTTTCAAGGGTACTAATTGAACGGTATGTAAAGAAAGCCTATCAATATTTCAAGTCACTTAAGGAAATTCAGAAGGGACCAAACAAGACCTGCCGTGGATTGATGGCAACAGTTGGACAGTATATCATTTGGTTTGTTTGTTTTTGTTTAATGTCCTATTAACAGCCAGGGTCATTTAAGGACGTGCCAGGTTTTGGAGGTGGAGGAAATCCGGAGTACCCGGAGAAAAACCACCGGCCTACAGTCAGTACCTGGCAACTGCCCTACGTAGGTTTCGAACTCGCAATCCAGAGGTGGAGGGCTAGTGTTAAAGTGTCGGGACATCTTAACCACTCGGCCACCGCGGCCCCCGGACAGTATATCAACCGATTTGTGGAGGATTCGGACAATGTTGTTGACAAATTCAAAGATTTTAAGTACATAGCCTAGTGCCCAAGCACAATGAAGGCTCGGGAAGTGTGGTGGAGGCCGCTGAGGACTATAGTCTGCCGGACAGGAGTAGGCTATAGCTCAAACCACAAAATCAGATTAGTCGATAATATTCTTTTGAAACTCCTAAGGCAGAAATTTAGAAGTAAGGCCAAAGTGTACAATCTACAAACTGTTATACCTGGAAAGCCTGGTCATTTTTCTCGTAATTGTCCTCAAAAAAGGTAGAATTCAACTCTGGCAGGATTTCTTTTACACCAGTATTCAGGTCTCATCCATGTACATGGAGAGATGAACGGGCGAGATATTAGTTTCGTCAAGTATACAAGGATGGCTATGACCTTTATTCGGGAAGATTCGGTCAACCCAATGTGCGTATTGGAGGGCAAAGGAAAACTCATTTTCGGCTAAACTGGCCACAGTAAAGATGGATACACCATTTTACCAAGGACACACTCAGGTCGGGTTGGTGGCTGACCTGACAGCAGAGGCACTGCTCGGGATGGATATCACTAGACGTGATACTGATAGAGAACACGTGTTATTGGCGAAACGCTGTGTTTGTCGAATGTTAACGCTGTAGTTCCAATAGAATAGAATAGAAGGACCTGAATAGCTTCTCTCCTACAAAATCTATAAATAGTAAAGTGGCAAGGTAATATTCCAATAGGAAACATAAGCATCCCACACACTACTAGTGCAGACGACCTTGCATTAATATCAGTGAAACCATCTGAAGTGCAACACATGCCCAGAGAAGTAGAAGAATTCAGTTAAGATACAGCATCATTCCCAACAAAGGCCCTGTTACAATCTTCATCGGCAAAGCCAATCCAGTATCATACAAGCTCCAAGGTAACCTGATACGTTCCACTGCATCAACAACTCATCTAGGGAAAGTTTGATCAATCTATTGATGTTGAGGGGAAAACTACCCTGGGCCGTAAAACCGCATACTAAGTACTGGGATCCGGCCTCCTTGCCAAACCATGCATACGACAAGACCCAAGACTTCACCAACTCCGACTTGAAGCCTTCCAAACAAAAATTTCAACTTCAACATCTTCCAAATGGAACACCAAACATTATAGTTGCTCTCCTAGGAATCCTCCCACAGGAAGCTCAAATCCAAAAGAATACTCGGAATCTCTTCTACAGTATCATCAAATCACCACAGTCGATCGAATTTGAAATTGCAATCAGTCATCTAGCAGTTAAAGAGATTTCAGACAAAAGTGGGTTTTTTCAAAAATTATAAATCTACTCCTGAAGTATGACCCTCCAGCATACGGTTTACGAAAAAAACAAAAAAGCCCTGAGAAAGAAACCTAGAAGATGTTACAAAAAGCAGTTTATGTAGAATCATCATGAGGACATCAACCTGAAATCCTCACTGAAGTTCCTTAATACTAACTCAGTTTTGTAGGCATAGTCAATCACCTATATGCTACAGCACATTCAAATCAGATCGATATTCAGAGAGCTGAAGTAAATACAAGACTGCTAACTGGAACTTATACACTCCAATCGAACCAGGCAACTTAATCAACACAACGTAAACTGTAGATATATCCAAGTTGTAAATTGTGTAAACATGGATCTGAAACCAGAGAACACTATATTGCAACTTGAAAGGCCTTGGAACCAACTAGGAAACCGTACGTAGCAAAAATCAGAAACATTCTAAAAGTTCATAATTAACTATCGACCTTGTCAACAAACCTGGAACGTTAACCAGCATAATGCTGGACTACACGTATCTTAGTTTACAGCCCCCACAGGAAAAAGACATTCCCCGCCTTCAGTTTATATCAAGGGAGCTGATATTCTTCATTCATCGCATACGCTCTAGGCTACTTTCTAACATATGAGTATAAATTATTTTCAGAAAAGAACCTAGGCTATGGACACTTGTATATATACTAAGTGTAATCTGTATGTAAATAAGATATATGGAATAGAGCATACATATAAAAAAAACATGGTGCCAGGGAGACGAACTTTACCCAATCACAAATTACTATAGGGAAAATACCAGATTTTATCTTTGGGTGCTGCGACGAAAGAAGCGAAGGAATCTACTAACAAGACAAGATGACGGTATGTTTGAACTGATTTCTCTTTGTGTCTTGCTCGTTTTGGATTTTACCATTTATTGTCAAAGAAATGACGTAATGTGCAAGATTGTAGATTGCATATTGACAGCAGATACCAGAATCATCAACTATGAAAGGCCGTTCATGTCAAAAACAAGATACATTTAACGCGTTAGCATTTAATGTGTTAAACATAACATTTAACGCGTTAAAACTGTTAAAACTGTTTAGCGTCAAAGCTTAACGCGTTATATGTTTTCTTGGAATTCTAACGCGTTAATTTTATTACTTTTAACTTTTGTCTTAACGCGTTAAAATGACTAATACAACAGACCAATCGAATTCCTTAATTCAGATATCTACTATGGAACGTCAGTAAACAATGTGACGTCACCAAAATGTACCAGTTACAGTACTTAATGTACAACAATGTATCTTACAGACCTTCATGAATTCACAAATGACTACACATTTATGCTAATATAGAAAATACTCACGTTAGAATTTCAATTTAATGTTGATATTTTACTAAGACAATCTTTGGTACTGCCAACTACATGATCAAAATATAAATAGTACGTGATAGCTATTGATAGATCCGCTTTTTGTGTTACGTAACTTCCGGTATGGAGCATGCAGAGGGGACCCCATTTGGTACAAAGACATCGAATTTTTCAATTAATTCAAAAAATATGATCAATAATGTGAGCGATTGCGATGGTAATACATGTATTGTTACTTATTACATCAGTATTTTCCCAAAATATCAGTAATTTGTGTATAAATACCATAGCTGGAAATACAAACATCTCGGCAAATTGTATTATATATATATATATATATATGTAAATGATAGATATAGTCTACATATAGATATAACTAGAATAAAATATTGAAGCAAGGTGCACTTGTCGCTGTCAGTACATAACATTGTTTCAGCCAGGCTAACAACCTACCTGGTGTTAAGTTAACACTTGGTTTTGACTTGACCCTTCTCAATTTTATGAAATTCTCCGGGAGGGTGCACTGCTCAACTAACAAAGTTGACTAGTGCACTTGCCAGTGTCACCTCGAATGTTTTGTCTGTTTATAATTGACAAAATTTACCCATTACCGTACGTCATCGGAATAACCATCTTTTTACTTCCGCACATTTTTCTGTCACAATTACCATTAATTTCTCAATATTTCTTTTAATCACACCTATATCCTGACCAATGCCTTGTTACATGATAAATGCTGTTTGAGGAGGGAAGTTTGTAAACCACTGTTTAACCAGGAACAACTGTACAACAACTAGACACTCTATCAACAGCCTACCGATCAGGGATGTAAAGCATGACCGTCTCCTCACTGGCCTCAGAATAAACAGTTACCATTAACTGGCGGTACAGTACATTTCATTATTACAACAAAGACATAACATAATTAAATTCCTACCTGGTGTTATATCAACTTGACTTTAGTCCATTTTCTCAGTGAAGATGAAGACTGGTCTCACCGATCGCGAGCTGTTTCCCCGGTCGACCAGATCATCGGGATTTCCACTTTTTTTTACTTCCGCTTTCGTTTCTATCACAAATCCCATTAATTTCCCGATATTTCTTTCAAATCACATCGATGCTTTGATAATTGTCCTATTGTTACACAAACACGTCATTTGACAGTTCTGTAAGTCTCAAGCGGTGCCTGCTGATTCGGCAGACGACAACTTCGAACTCCGGGTTGGACGATTCACATGATAGGGCAGAAACTGACAGGATCGGGCTGAGAAACAGACAGGCTCGAATCTGACAGGATCAGGGAAGAATCGAGTCCTTTTAGTAATGTTTAATATTTGTTTTAATTGTGAATGGGATTATTTGAAATATCATGTCATAATTTAAACTAAATAACACAACATTTTTTCACATAGATGTACAGGGTCGAGCAGAACAAAAAAAAAATATTTACATGATAGGACAGAATCTCAGGATCGGAGTCATCCATGAAGTGATATTGGTAAGCATTGTTAAAAGTTTCACTGGATTTATCCAGTTTCTGTTTAAATGTTATTTTTTCTGAAATTGTTATCTGATACCATGTGATAATCAAAACTTTACATAAACATGACATGATTATGAATTATATGAAATTTAAATGAGTACAAAATGATGCACCAGTATTATTGATTATAGACGTCGATGACAAGACATTTACACTAGGGATTTGTGATGTCAAACTAATAACTACTTAATAGCATCAGTTAGGTTACTATCTTAAATATAGATCTTCACTGATTATTCATCAGCCAATGAGAATTTAGCAAAATTGGACCATATCTAATATCATATATAATATATATAGCTAGATCTCTATCTATATATTGAATGTTACAGAAAAAAAAGAAGGCAACAAGTTTTAATATTTTGGTGATAGGCGTCTCATGTAATACAAGTGTTAGTGGATGTCAGTTAACCTTACTAACTTACTGAAACGGGACTACATGTAGTTTGTTATGAACAACTAATTCTCAGTAAATCTAGATCTGTCTCAACTGAATTATGTGCTGCGTCCCGTATGTCTGATGTTGATGTGATGACGACGACTAAAACAAAGTCAATAGAATTGACAAAGTATATTAAATGAATGTATAAAAAAATCAAAAATATTATAGATACTGCTATCAAAGTGAACCCAGAGATCCCGATAACTACAGGACATTCACGTGCAATATTACAAGCCGTCTGACTAGAGAAATTTAAGGCACATTGTACATCCATCATCAATCGCCAATTGGATCATTTTGAAAGAAGGATATAATATGATTAATCTGGCAGTGGGGCCTGATGAAATTCCGTACCAATTCCTGAAACATTTACCAGAATCATCATTAAGATGTCTCTTATATATTTTTAATCATGTATACGCTTCCGCTAAGATCCCCGAGTCTTGGAAGGAATCTATAATTATTCCAATCCAAAACCTGGTAAGGACGCTAATGATCCAAATAATTATCGCCCTATCTCTCTAACAGGCTACATCTGTAAAACACTTGAACGGATGATAAACACTAGACTAGTTTGGTTCCTTGAATCCAATAATATTTTTAGTCCACTCTAAAGCGGATTCAGAAACCGCAGAGGAACGGTAGACCATCTGGTCAGAGTAGAAACCTTCATTCGAGAAGACTTTGCAAAGAAGGAACATCTTGTTGATGTGTTCTTTGATCTAGAGAAAGCATACGATACTACATGGCAATATGGTATTATGAAAGACTTGCATGAAATTGGTGTATGTGGGAATCTCCCAAAATTCATTTCAAATTACATATGACAGACATTTTAAGGTTCGCGTTGGCTCAACTTATTCTGAAACAGACAAACAGAAAATGGGAGTCCCTCGGGGTGGGATCCTTTCCGTAACTCTTTTCGGTCAGAAAATCAACAGTATAACTAAATGTCTCGGAAGTCAACTGATGGGTCTCTATTCGTTGATGACCTCTTGATCTGCTAAAGGTCGAAGAACATGCACACGATAGAACGAAACGTCAACAATGTTTGGGCAAACTACAAACATGGGCAGATGAAAACGGCTTCAAATTTTCCAGATCAAAAACTGTCTGCATGCACTTCTGTCAAAAACGAAAACCACATAATTATCCCGATCTAACATTAAATGGAAACAACAGTTGTCGAGCAGACCAAATTCCTCGGACTAATTTTCGATTCGAAACTGTCCTTTGTTCCACATATTAAACACCTGAAGGATAAGTGCTCAAAGGCAATGAACATTTTACGCGTACTTTCGCATACTGACTGGGGTGCGGACCGCGAAATGCTCTTGCGCCATTATAGTGCACTTATTCGATCAAAACTCGACTATGGGTCCATCGTTTATGGATCGGCACGGAATTCTTACCTGCAAATGTTTGATCCTATCCACAACTAAGGATTACGTCTAGCACTTGGTGCTTTCCGAACAACACCAGTGCAGAGCCTTTATGTAGAGGCAATTTAACCATCTTTAAATGACCGAAGGAAAATACTTGCTCTTCAATATGCCGCCCAATTAAAATCCAACCCGAAAATCCGGCTTTTGATCTTGTTGTCAATCCGCAATACCAAACCATATTCACTCAAAACCAAAAACTCTTACCAACATTTGGCATTAGAATTTCGAATTTTCTTCATGAACTTAACATAAGCTTAGACAACATAGGCGAGTACAACGTATCGGATGTACCGCCATGGCTTGTTGAAACCACAGGCGCGTGCATAGAAAATGTGATTTTCATTTTTTTTAATGACAGTGGTATGTGTAATCTGCATGTTAAGCACAAGGTTGGCAACTCCGCCACGAGCGAAACGGCACACCACCACACGTCAATCGACTAAAAAACACATTTATTCAAACTGACACGGCGCATACTATATACTACCGCCATCTAGAAACATTTATCTTTAACCTACCGTGTCACTCAATACGAATTGTTACATCCAAAACACAATAATCCGTGAAAACATTGCCGAATTCCTCCAACAAAACACCATTTTTCAAACTGCTCCCTCAGCCTGTCCAGATTCTTCATTTACATACGGGGTTGAAAGGTCATGCGCTTATATAATTATAATTGTCAGTTTGAATAAATGTGTTTTTTAGTTGATTGAAGTGTGGTGATGTGCCGTTTCGCTCGTGGCGGAGTTGCCAACCTTGTGCTTAACAGATTACACATACCACTGTCATAAAAACAATTGAAAATCACATTTTCTATGCATGCGCCTGTGTCCGTGTCATTAGTGCTCTCTGTAGAGTCGTCCTCATCGGATTGCTCTGTACAAGGCTATGCATATTGAGGGACATTACATTCGTTACAAACTTTATCTTTCGAGCAGTTTTTTTTGCATAATGGCCCTTCTCGAGACAATTTCCGCATGTTACATTGTCATTTGGTTGGCCGGCATGTTGACAATAGCCCTATATTTCCCTATTTCCATTAGGGAAATGAGTGGGGATTTAGTTTTTTTTTACGATCAGAATCCGATCACCAGTTTCACAATTGGTGAGATAACTGTCAACTCTTAGTCTCTCCCTATAAATATTTACCACTTTTTACCACAGTTTTGGAGCGAGATGGCTCATTTTATCTGACTATCTTCTGCTGACAGAGGAATTTTTTTCACGCGCACAACAGTAGTGTCGTTATCGTTGATATCTTGATAGATTTCCCCCAAATAACAAATCTTTTAACCAAGAGACTTTCTCTGGATCTTTCATTGTCAACATTAAAGACTCCACATCTCTCGCTTTCACACCTGGACAGACACGCACCTGAGACTTTACCCGTATACAAAAAAGGGAAACAACTCGTATAAGAATGAGTATCCTAATTCACAACATATGAAGCGTAAATTATATAAGAGAAATAAAGGATATAAATTAATTATTGATATAAATTAT
Source organism: Pecten maximus (assembly GCF_902652985.1). Lineage (NCBI taxonomy): Eukaryota > Metazoa > Mollusca > Bivalvia > Pectinida > Pectinidae > Pecten > Pecten maximus. Next base: position 117,368 of record NW_022982779.1, on the reverse strand, counting down.
AATTAGACTTTACCTTTTACAATGAATCATATAATTGGTAGCGCCAAATATCGCCTAAGAATTTCAGTGCATTTGACTTATAAATACAATATATTAAATAGCTGATAAAGAATAACTTAGTAACTTTATAGTACCATAAAAGGATCAAACAGACTTACCTCACAGCTTTGGAGAAAAGGTTTTGATGTTAGAAATGCCTGGCCTAATAGGACTCGTACCGCCTGTACCGCCAACGTCCCTGTTCCGTCTGTCTCGTGCACACTGGAGTATACCGACCCACTAGACATATAGTGACGAATCAAAACTTACCGGCAACTTTCAAACAATTTTACACTGCTACATACTTCCCCCATTTAAAAGTAATGACTTCCACGTCATGACTATATATATATATATATATATAATGTTCATCCATCACAAGGACATTTTTTAGTTTTAATTATATATATATAATTAAAAATATATAATGTCCTTGTGATGGGTATACATAGTAATAATAATAAAAAAACACAAACCAGAAATTCACACTAGCGCTTTCAACATGCTTTGAGAGCAAGCTCTTCAGGTGTAATCAACTAAATTTCAAAGCATGTTGAAAGCGCTAGTGTGAATTTCTGGTTTGTGTTTTTTTTTATTATTATTACTATATATATATATATATATATATATACATATATAATTTGTCAAGTAGTAATAATGACAGTACAGGCAAGTGAATTGTCGAATTTTCGAAAATCTGCCTATTTATCAAAATACAAGTAAATTAAAAACGATCACATAGAGCATAGAACATGGAACAGTTACACAAATTTAGCAGATAAGCCACGAACAATATCGTAATGCTAATGAATGTTATTAAAACAATCCCTGGCGTCTTTTAACACCCCTAAGGAATCAGGACTTTGTTTTTGGGTTTTATCTTTGAAGCAGTTGAGATTAGTTCCCCATAACCATAGCATTATTTGACATAAACAAATAAAGCTATTAACAAATTGAACATGAATATATTTTGACTTTTGGTCATATCCAACCAGATGAGCGATACAGGCCCTCTGGGCCTCTTGTTTCTAAAACCAGTATTGTATAAAAATCCTCGAATAAATAACATTTTCAAGGTCAAATCAGGGACGTCTATGAACGTCCCTGGTCAAATAGAGAAAGTTCTTTGGGGGAACCTCTCGAGTTCTAGAAGAACCAGCGAAATGATTTGTCATTTAATAAGTGCTATAGCGTATTCTTAAAATCCTTCATACCAATGACATTCGACATTTTCATGGTCAGAGGGGTCAAATACTGTAAAACTTAGAATCTCTTTATCTTAAGTAAGTCAATAGCCACTTAACAGCTTGTCAGAAAATATTAGCTTTGTCGTCAAAAGATCCTGTCCAGGGAGGTACGTGGCCATTGGTCTCTTGTTACATATTAAATTGACCACAGTTAAAGACATATGGAGCGAAGAAGGAAAAGATTTCATAGATACCGTTACCCTTTTATGAAAACTTACCAACTTAACTGACTATCTGATTGTGCTTACATAAAGATATCTATACCACCAAAATACAAACAAATACTGAAAGATGAGGTTTCTAAAGACACTGATTGTTTTTTATTAACACTGACATACAAATAGTAGAAATAAAGAAAATTACAAATAAAGAAATAACACATAATACACCCAAATCACTTAAAGAAAAAATGCAAAATATACTAATGCCAGACTGTAGACCAAATACAGTGCTAAAGTGGGAAGAACATTTTCAAAGCAGATTTGAATCTAAAAACTGGGGAAGTATTTTGACAAAATCTAAATATCATGCGTTTACTCAAAAAATGAAACAATTTGAATGGAATTTTACTTACTGTATTTTATTTACAGAAGCAAAAGTATAGGTTATGAATAAATCCAGTGGTGAATGTCTCTTTTGTGAAGATACATACAGTCTTTAGTTCATGTTTTTTACCACTGTAACTATGTACAACAGTTTTCTCGTGTGTAGAACAAAATATTGAAGATCAAGAACCGTGGAAACCAAACCTTCTTAGAATTATTAGAAATAAGAAATTGCATGCAAGACACTTATTGTCTGATTGCATAATTTTTGTATCGGGAAACACACACAAACACTCATGTAAAGTTTCAGTGAAATCCGCCTTATTTGTTTCTCGAGAAATAAGACAATATGTCTCCCAAACGTTTTGTGGACACTAATTCGCACAATTCTACAGTTTTCTCAAGTATGGCACTTTATTTAATTTTGAGACATCAATTAGTATCTAATGATCTATCCAATCCTAAGTCCAGGGCCTCCCGTGTGTTCAGTGTCATCAACTACTACAGGAGACCCAGCCAAGTTTGTATGTATATGACATTTTCAAGAAGACTGTCGTTAAGCCTGTATCAAGCCCGTATATACATGTGTTAAAACGCATTAAGCCCTTATAAAAGGGCATGACCCCCCCCCCCCCCCCCCCCCCCCCCCCCCCCCCCGCTATTCTGATGCAATAAAGAATTTAAAGAGTTTAAATTCCGAAACACCGCCTCACTGTCTCTCCAGTGGACCTCATAACTGGTATTTCAAAAAAACCGTCGGTTTTAAACACTGCTCTGAATATGGCATATTTTCTGGGCGAGCACGAGGCTCATTGGCTTGTGCCGTTACAAGTGCATAAATCCATCATCTTTACATAGAAATTTAGCATCGACCTAACATCATTTGGGCGCTAATCAAGTATTGTCATAATGGTTTCTTGTGCGACGTTGTAATAAGAAATGAGGAAAAAAACTTCCGAAGTAGAAGCCATACAGAACGTCGGTTCAAGCCTACTGACAATCAGAGTCTGTGTGGGGAACATTTTTCACTATCGTATTTTGCACATGATCCGAAAGCTTTGGTTGCCATGGGGATTTCGTCATCATACTGTCGGCGGTTATCGAAGAAATATGCAGTCCCTGATGTTCCCTGAATCTACAAGATGGCGGTTATGGCAGTGAAAAAATTAGCAGAACCCAGTGTATGAGAAGCGTTTGAGAAAGGTGCCAGAGCCGAGGTAGGCCAACTAATATCACCAATCAGTATTAAATCATGTTTGGTTTTGCAGACTTCACAGCAGAATGTAATCAGAATTTCCAGTGACTTAGATATCATTAATCCATATCTGGGACTAAGTTTTACCCAATAGTTAGGTGGTTTGCTGGAATTTGCTTTGTGTGCATGCATTTTTATCCCAAAAACTAATGCTTTTCGTCAAGCTTTGTATAACATTATTCACATATAGTTTTTATTCTATTTGAATTTGTGGATTGATTTTGATTTTTGTGTATAATTATATACATTCATGAAATATTTTCGTAGTTTTTACTAAACCATAATAAGGGAATGAAGTCAGTGCAAAGTACATAATTATGCTTGTTTGTATATCTATCTAAAGCGCGTTCCAAATATATAATCTGGATTTCAATCAAGCCGTTTGTCTTCCTTTGGGTTGCTAGAATGTGCAGATTTTGTTTACTTGTACATGTATATACACACACACATAGAAAAGTAATCAGTAGCTACAGCCAGTGTTTTCACAGCCATATTTTGTTTTCAAAATCTACTGATTATATCATGTAACATGTAACAGCTGTGACAGCGAGACCTCAATGCGGTACATTTATATCGGAATGTCATCTTTCAGAAAAAACGATATCTTTAACATTCAAAAACTCGAAGCCTTGTTACAAGAAAAAAAAACAACAAAAAAAACAAAAAAAACTGTACTGTACTGGTATTTTCTCCGAGCAATGCACATGTTCCCAAATCAAATTAATCTAAAAGTTTATGCTGTTGATTAATATCACATTAAAAACTGCATAGCAATAAGAAAATTCGTACAAAAACAAAAAACTAAAATCATTCGACATTTGTAACTTCTTCAATTGTTATTTTTTCCTTAAAAATCGTGTTGGTCAAGTATACCAATCAGAAGATATGTTTGTTATGAAATATCCAGAATGGTAGCCATTTATATTTAGTATGTCCTCTATGAGTAACAAGGTACAAAACATGTTGTTATTCACAGAAGACCTGCTAAATACAAATGGCTATTATTCTGGATTGACACGCCTTTCAAACGCCATTTGGCATAATTTACAAACAGGAGATCTGTTGACAAAGAACGATTTAATCTAGTTTTTGTATTTTTTTTTATAAAAAAATGTTCATAACAAAATCCGTTGTTTCTAAACCAATTTCGTAAGCTAACAATGCTGTGTTGAGAAGTCGCTGTTGTTCTACTTGTATGGCTTCTTAGACACATAGCGGAGTACGATATTGCTTGGGATATTGAAGACGAACACACCTCTATGTTAATATATTTTTATTATCTCCGTAAACAACTACAAATATACAAAACGGGCAAATAATCAGCACATTTGCACCTTAAAACACAGGACAAATTGACTGACGGACAAATCGACATTGATTAGAACATAAACATTAATCGATATTTACATTGTTGATTTAGACGTGAACTCATATAAAACCCATTTACATACTTACTAAAGGTTTCTTACCAAATTCTATTGAAACTTATGAAATGACATGTTTAACTACATGTGTATACAGAAAGCGTGATTGTTTACATTTTGTGAGCCGCAAGTGTACACAATAAAAAACATGGAAAATCTACACTGTTTTGGCCTTAGCAGAATTGAGAGCACCTCAGACGCTAAAGTGGAGGAAGTGAACGATTTTATACGTCCCAGACGTAAAAGTCAAGGAGGAAAATAACTCAGGTTAAGCGCAACTTAAAGCTGGAACGTAAAAATGGAATTGAATTTTCCGGAAAGGTCACTCAGTTTGGCAGTGTAACAGTTGTCATCCCAGTCCATGTTGAAACAAAAAGCCAATAGCCATGTACCTCCCTGGACAGGATCATTTGATGACAAAACAATGATTTTTCTGAGAAGCAAATTTTGATAGATAGTTGGATACAAACCAGTGATAGTAATATACGAACTCTGAAGGCAGACATATAAAAGCATGAGCGGGGTACTCCTGCCTTTGCTCAATTGCCAATGTCGGAACAACCTAAATCATCTAACCTTACTGTTTCTTGCATTTCTTTGTCCATTGAATATCTTTTTTTTTATTGTGCATTGGATGTCAACTTAGTTAAGGTTAGGAGATTGTAGGTTTAACCATATTGTTTTACCAATTATGTCAAATGCCATTTGCATGAGCCGGACTTTTAGAATACGCTATGGCATGCATTTAATGGCAAATTATTACGCTGGTTCTTCTAGAACCGGAGAATTTCATCAAAGAACTATTTCTATTTGACTCTATTGACTTTGAAAAAAATAAGGGTGGTATTTATTCGAGGATTTTTATAGCACACTGGTTTTGGAAATATACTGGTAAAATGTTTTCTGAAACTCGTTAATATTCTTGAATTTCGTAACTATATGATCATTTAGTTAGTATGACGTCTCATGTTACAGGGAACGAGACTCGAAGTCACGTGACAATAGTAGTAGATACAGAATACCTAGTCAGTATTAGGAACTGCTACAGGCTGCTACTGATGCTGGCAATGCTCGCTCATCCAGGTAACTCACTCATACAGGTAGCTCGCTCTATTTTCAGGCCAAATCTATCTTAACATCGTGGAAATTGCTCAATAGCTTAAAGCAGATCGTTCAAAACATTTCAAAATATTTTATCTGACTTAATTAGGGCATTTAAAATCATTCAGAAATGAATTGGTTAAAACATATAGATGTTATAGTCAGAATATCAATGACAAATCGGTTAATCAAAACTACAACCTATACCACAATCAAAAGAGAAATGATTAAGTTCGAACATAATCTATTTCGTTCCCTTCAATAAGACATTATTACGTCCGTATGTTACTGTGAAAGGTGGTTATATAACCCTGATGTGAGTACGTCTGTATGTTACAGTGAGAGGTGATTATATAACCCTGATGTGAGTACGTCTGTATGTTACATTGAGAGGTGATTATATAACCCTGATGTGAGTACGTCTGTATGTTACAGTGAGGGGTGATTATATAACCCTGATGTTAATACGTCCGTATGTTACAGTGAGGGGTGATTATATAACCCTGATGTTTGTACGCGCGTATGTAACTGTGGGGTATTATTATTTCTACCACAATGCCTTGTGTTATTCCACTCTCAAGCCATTGTATAAATCTGCTGACTGTTGGATAAGTACATGTTTTATACAACTAGTGGAATATGACCTTCCGGTCTTTTGATTGAACAAGAATTCGAACACTGACCCGAGCTGCAATTGTTATTGACGTCATCAATAATCGAATGACATCACATCACCGGGTCTCGGCGGTCACCTGTACACTTTATTTGTATACGCGAAATAAGACTTGGCAACGTTTCCCTTTGATTCAAGCTGATGGTATCGTGGTAGAAAAAGGTCACACGACTCGAGAATTTTGGATATGGAATTTATTTCACACTCGAAAGTTCTTTTTTAAAAGTTCACTAAAGCTCACTAAAGTTCGTGTCTTTTGTAACTTTTACAAAATAACTTACTCGTGTGAAATAAATTCCATATCCAACAACCACTCGTGTAACCTCTATATAACCCTGATGTTAGTCCGTCCGTTTGTTATAGTGAGGGGTGATTGGATAACCCAGGGTCATCACGTCCGTGTGTTATTGTGAGGGTCATTTCATAAACCTAATGTTAGGTGAAGAAGATGATGTTACGTCGGTATGTTGCAGTGTGTAAGTACTTACCGTTCTTATACTTTAACGTACTGTACTAACATTATAAATTGCTAGACGGACAGTAATACCTACAATATTCCTTGAAATGTCTCTATAACGTCCCTTATTTACACTAGAACAAACTTAATTGATACTACAGTAAACTCGTAAATGTGTAAACACTAACTGTATGATCAGTATTTAAAAACAACAATCACTGGACATTTTGTTAAACTTATGTTACATTTTAATTATTATTTACCTCCGCTTTGTTTTTTTTTATTGAATTCCTTTGTCGACATCAATCAAAATTTGGTGTTTCGTTTGAAGATCCAATATCTTTCTCTTTTTCGGAGTAGCCATTTTGACACCTTCCGTCGTGTATAAAGTGACAAACAAATGAACAGTGACTTGTTTTTACAGCGATTTATATCGGGTAGGGTTAATGAGTTGTTTTCACAGTTCGTACATACAGGTAAATTATCCCGTGGGGACCCCCAGACCATTTCGCACAAAGCGATAGTTCGTACATAGCGACTTCGTGAATACAGGATTAATTTACAAAGGTTTATATAGAGGCTCAGTAGGGGATTTTCAAAGACTTCGTGAAATGCGGTATATCGTTAAATCCGACTTCGTGAAATGTGGAGTTTACTGTATAACGTACTGTACTGACACTACTACCTACAATTTTGACACTATGATCAACTGAACTGACACTATAAGCTCCCGTATTGATAACATGACGTCCTCTGTTGATACTTATTTCTACATTGACACGACTTCGAGTCGAGGTTTCATAAAAGCTCAAATTACATGAAGACAAAATTAAAATAACTTTTATCGAATAATCCAGAAAAAATATATTTTGATGTGATTTAAAGTCAAAATTTGGAAGACAAACGAAGGCAGCTTTTTTTCAATTAATAGAATTACGTCATTACACATATTATGACTCGAAAACGCTTTCTTACTAGCATAGCCAATAACAAGCACACCAGAGTATCCAGAATATATTCTAGTGGCAAAATACAAAATAATTCCAACATGAAGGACACATAATGGATTCTCCAAGGTCGTCATTGCACCTCCGAATTAAACAGTAAATCTGGTTGGTTTGATGAAGAGTGTGTGTCCATATCAATCAAAAACAATATATCATTGCTGTGATTATATAACTTTTAAAGGAATTAACTGATTTAATAACATTGTCCGAAATTACCACAACGATTACCTTATAAAATGAACAGTACAATATGTATATTGTTGCGTTATCCTAAGTTTCGGTGATATCAAGTGTCTAATGCAGATTGTATGTTGTATGGCTGATGTACTGTGTACGGGGCTGAAGTAAGCAGTGAAGGATTTGTTTGCTTAGAATATAAATCATTTATGTAAGATATAAACCAATAAAATGTAAAATCGGTATGCATTATTATAATAGAAAGTCTAAACATATCTAAGTGTAAAAAAATCATGTTTTATAACTTTAGATATCTATAACAGGTTGTTGCACTTTCTTGTGTTTTCATGACACATGTACAGGAGTCATCATCTGTGAGAGAGTTACATATAGTATTGAATGCCCTGTGGGAAAAGTTATCAACATCCAGGAAGCATTTTATGGCAGAGAAGATCAAAGCACCTGTTCGGGTATGAACCAGACATTGACAGACACCAATTGCTCCTCCTCGGTAGCTCTGGAGAGATACAGAAACCTCTGTAATTATAAACACATCTGTTTGGTGACAGCCAGTAACAGTGTGACCGGAGATCCGTGTCCTGGTACCTACAAATATGCACGGATCAGATACACCTGTATTGGTGAGAAACGTTTTTCGTTCGTCGCCGTTCGCTAAGTTGCTAAATGGTTTAAATGCCTACTCTGAACAGCTGAAAAGCTGAGAAAAACTTGAGTGGAGAGGGAGAGCATGTATTTTGTAAATAATATTTCTTTGTCTTCATGCTCCAAATTAATCTAAAAATAGATTAAATGAAAAATTAACATGAACTGAACAATAATCTCATTTTTCCCGAATGTGAATTTTTCCTTTTTTTACGAACTAATGAAATATTCTTTTACTTGTTTTAGTGACACTATCACCTACTGTACAGACAGTTATTGACGTCATGTACTGATGCTATAACTTTCCGTACTGATACGTTACTGTTTTTAAAGCTTCTGTTAGTTGTGATGGCAATCCTTGTAATGGTGGACACTGTGACTACTCCAGCGGCTCAATTGTGTGCACCAACTGTCCGGAGGGGAAAATAGGGCCACGCTGTGAGATAGACGGTGAGTAGAATGAATGTATCTAAAGGATCTTAAATGAGGTATTCTTTCATGTTAATATATATTATAAACCAGTCCGAGAACTTGTTCGAGTCTTGACGAGGAAAACTTAATACTTCGAGTCTAGTTTCATAAAAGCTCATATTGCATAAAAGAAATTTAAGACACTTTTTGATCAAATAACTCAGAAAACTTACATTCTAATGTGTTTAAAGTCAAAATGAAGAGGACAAATGTAAATAGACGCAGACTTTTTCGATTCTTAACATAATGCAATTGGCTATATTATGACGTCGCAAAAGATTTCCTATTGGCGAAGACAATGAAAAGCGCCCCAGCGTATCCAGAGTGTATGTTACTCTAGCAGCATACATGTATAATAAAGGGGCGAATTACAAAATAATTCGAACATGACGGATACCTAATGGATTCTCCACGGTCGTCATTGTATCTCTGAATTAAACAGTGGCTCTTGTTTGTTTGATGAAGTGTGTGTGTCCATATCAATTAAAAGCAATATATCATTGCTGTGATTATATAACTTTTAAAGGAATTAACTGATTTAATAACATTGACCGAAATTACCACAACGATTACCTTGTAAAATGAACAGTACAATATATATATTGCTCCGTTTCCCTAAGTTTCGGGGATATCAAGTGCCCAATGCTGATTGTTTGCTTGATATACTGTGTACGGGACTGAAGTAAGCAGTGCAGGATTTGTTTGCTTAGAATAGCAATCATTTATGTAAGATATAGACAGATAAAATGTAAAATCGGTATGCATTATTGTTATAAGAAAGTCTTAAATTATCTAAGTGTAACAGATATATCATGTTTTATAACTTTAGATATCTATAACAGGTTGTTGCACTTTCTTGTGTTTTAATGACACATGTACAGGAGTCATCATCTGTGAGAGAGTTACATATAGTATTGAATGCCCTGTGGGAAAAGTTATCAACATCCAGAAAGCATTTTATGGCAGAGAAGATCAAAGAACATGTTCGGGTATGAACCAGCCATTGACAGACACCAATTGCTCCTCCTCGGTAGCTCTGGAGAGATATGGAAACCTCTGTAATTATAAACACATCTGTACGGTGACAGCCAATAACAGTGTGACAGGCGATCCATGTCCTGGTACCTACAAATATGCACGGATCAGATACACCTGTATTGGTGAGAAACGTTTTTCGTTCGTCGCCGTTCGCTAAGTTGCTAAATGGTTTAAATGCCTACTCTGAACAGCTGAAAAGATGAGAAAAACTTGAGTGGAGAGGGAAAGCATGTATTTTGTAAATAATATTTCTTTGTCTTCATGCTCCAAATTAATCTAAAAATAGATTAAATGAAAAATTAACATGAACTGATCAATAATCTCATTTTTCAGGAATGTGAATTTTTCCTTTTTTTACGAACTAATGAAATATTCTTTTACTTTCCTTACTGACATTATCACCTACTGTACAGACAGTTATTGACGTCATGTACTGATGCTATGACTTTCCGTACTGATTCATTACTGTTTTTAAAGCTTCTGTTAGTTGTGATGGCAATCCTTGTAATGGTGGACACTGTGACTACTCCAGCGGCTCAATTGTGTGCACCAACTGTCCGGAGGGGAAAATAGGGCCACGCTGTGAGATAGACGGTGAGTAGAATGAATGTATCTAAAGGATCTTAAATGAGATATTCTTTCATGTTAATATATATTATAAACTAGTCCGAGAACTTGTTCGAGTCTTGACGAGGAAAACTTTTTACTTCGAGTCGAGTTTCATAAAAGCTCATATTGCATAAAAGAAATTTAAGACACTTTTTGATCAAATAACTCAGAAAACTTACATTCTAATGTGCTTTAAAGTCAAAATGAAGAGGACACATGTAAATAGACGCAGACTTTTTCGATTCATTACATAATGCCATTGGCTAGATTATGATGTCGCAAAAGATTTCTTACTGGCGAAGACAATGCAAAGCGCTCCAGAGTATCCAGAGTGTATGTTACTCTAGCAGCATACATGTATAATAAAGGGCGAATTAGAAAATAATTCGAACATGATGGAGACCTAATGGATTCTCCACGGTCGTCATTGTATCTCTGAATTAAACAGTCAATCTGGTTGGTTTGATGAAGTGTGTGTGTCCATATCAATTAAAAATAGCATATCAATGCTGTGATTATATAACTTTTAAAGGAATTAACTGATTTAATAACACTGACCGAAATTACCACAACGATTACCCTGTAAAATGAACAGTACAATATGTATATTGCTCCGTTATCCTAAGTTTCGGGATATCAAGTGTCTAATGCAGATTGTATGTTGTATGGCTGATGTACTGTGTACGGGGCTGAAGTAAGCAGTGCAGGATTTGTTTGCTTAGAATAGAAATCATTTATGTAAGATATAAACCAATAAAATGTAAAATCGGTATGCATTATTGTAATAAGAAAGTCTAAACATTTCTAAGTGTAACAGATATATCATGTTTTATAACTTTAGATATCTATAACAGGTTGTTGAACTTTCTTATGTTTTTATGACACATGTACAGGAGTCATCATCTGTGAGAGAGTTACATATAGTATTGAATGCCCTGTGGGAAAAGTTATCAACATCCAGGAAGCATTTTATGGCAGAGAAGATCAAAGAACATGTTCGGGTGGAACCAGCCATTGACAGACACCAATTGCTCCTCCTCGGTAGCTCTGGAGAGATATGGAAACCTCTGTAATTATAAACACATCTGTTTGGTGACAGCCAATAACAGTGTGACAGGCGATCCATGTCCTGGTACCTACAAATATGCACGGATCAGATACACCTGTATTGGTGAGAAACGTTTTTCGTTCGTCGCCGTTCGCTAAGTTGCTAAATGGTTTAAATGCCTACTTTGAACAACTGAAAAGATGAGAAAAATTTGAGTGGAGAGGGAAAGCATGTATATTGTAAATAATATTTCTTCGTCTTCTTGCTCCAAATCCATTCTAAAATAGATTAAATGAAACATTAACATGAACCGATCAATAATCTCATTTTTCCGGAATGTGAATTATTCCTTTTGTCGAATTAATGAAATATTCTTGTACTTGTTTTAGTGACACTATCACCTACTGTACAGACAGTTTTGACGTCATGTACTGATGCTATAACTTTCCGTACTGATACGTTACTGTTTTTAAAGCTTCTGTTAGTTGTGATGGCGATCCTTGTAATGGTGGACACTGTGATTACTCCAGCGGCTCAATTGTGTGCACCAACTGTCCGGAGGGGAAAATATGGCCACGCTGTGATATAGACGGTGAGTAGAATGAATCTATCTACAGGATCCTAAATGAGGTAATCTTTCATGTTAACATAATATAAACTAGTCTGAGAAATTGTTTGAGTCTTGACGAGTAAAACTTCATACTTCGGGTCTAGTTTCATAAAAGATCATATGACATAAAAGAAATTTAAGAGACTTTCTGACCAAATAACTTAAAAAACTTACATTTAGTTGTGTTTTAAAGTCAAAGTGAAGAGGACAAATGTAAATGGACGCAAACTTTTTCGATTCATTACATAATGCCATTGCCCATATTATGACGTCGCAAAAAAATTTCTTACTGGCGAAGACAATGAAAAGCGCTCCAGCGTATCCAGAGTGTATGTTACTCTAGCGTAAATTTTTA
>NW_022982779.1:0-104149 GCF_902652985.1 Pecten maximus | reverse complement strand
ACAGCACGGCCATATTTTCGGTGTTTTCAAATATCATGAATTAATCACATCACACTTTAGAGTGATTCAAACAACATCCAATACATCATAACTCTTACTTCTTAGACTTAACAATGAGCCAAACTACACCACAACGACTACTTCTCGGACTTTACATTGAAAAAAAAACTATGAGGGGCCAACTGCTAAAATGAAAATAGTCAAGTATGTTGCAATCTTCAAACAAAACTAAACGTGTGTACCTAGTGACGAGAAATGACCTTTGCAATGATGTTTACAGTCAAGAGGTAAAGTATAGTTAGATGTGGTCTCTATTTATATGTTACTTTATTTCATTCATTTATTTTCTATCTTGTCTCAACATAAGGCTCTTAGAGTAAAGGCTCTGCTTTAAGATCTGTATAATCCTATTGCTGCAGACGTTATCGGGCGCGGAGGCCTAGATATCAGACTGATTTAGTGTAGAATTTAAGAATACACAACACATTACGAATTATATTATATTTTGTTTATCGATTTTCAGGTGTCGTTATTACATCAGTGACATCTACAGAATTTGAAGAACTAACCCCACGTCTTCCCCGGGGACAGCTGTCATGGTCACGTTAAACGTAGCACCCGGCACCAGTACCATTCCAATACTAGAATTCGGCTTCATAGCAGTCGCCACAGATAACGAAGGTAAGCATATTCCAAAATAAATATAAATAACGCATAGCGAGAGCTGTAAATAAGGTAAACATAACGCCTGGTGACACCAGTAACTATGGTAAACGCAACGGAAGTACATACGTTATACACAACGTCTACTAACAGTAGTAAATGAAGCAAACATAAGGTAAACACAACGCCTAGTGACAGTTGTAAATAAGGTAAACACAACGCCTAGTGACGGTAGTTACTAAGGTAATCACAACTCTAGTGACGATAGTAAATAAGGTAATCATAACCCTAGTGACGGTAGTAAATAAGGTAATCACAACGCCTAGTGACGGTAGTAAATAAGGTAATCACAACCCTAGTGATGGTAGTAAATAAGGTAATCACAACGCCTAGTGACGGTAGTAAATAAGGTAATCACAACCCTAGTGACGGTAGTAAATAAGGTAACCAAAACCCTAGTGACAGTAGTAAATAAGGTAAACACAACGCCTAGTGACGGTAGTAAATAAGGTAATCACAACCCTAGTGAAGGTAGTAAATGAAAAAAAAAACACAGTCTCGTAACAGTAGTAACTTAGAAAAACACAACCCTTAGTGACAGCAGCAAACCAGGTAAAAATAAAACCTAGTGAAAGTAGTAAATAAGGTAAACACAACGTCTATAGTGACAGTAGTAAATAAGTTAAACACAAAGCCTAGCGACAGTAGTAAATAAGGTAAACACAACGCCTAGTGACGGTAGTAAATGAGGTAAACACAACGTCTATAGTGACAGTAGTAAATAAGGTAAACACAAAAGCCTAGTGACGGTAGTAAATAAGGTAAACACAAAGCCTAGTGACAGTAGTAAATAAGGTAAACACAACGCCTAGTGACGGTAGTAAATAAGGTAAACACAACGTCTAGTGACGGTAGTAAATAAGGTAAACACAACGCCTAGTGACAGTAGTAAATAAGGTAAACACAACCCGAAGTGACGGTTGTAAATAAGGTCAACACAACGGCTTGTTATGGTTATAAATAAAACACACCGCCAAGTGACAGTAGTAAATAAGATAAACACAAAGCCTAGTGAACGTAGTAAATAAGTTAAACACAACGCCAGGTGACGGTAGTAAATAAGTTAACCATAACGCGTAGTGACGGTAGCATTAAGATAAACACAACGCCAGTTGACGGTAGTAGATAAGTTAACCATAGCGCGTAGTGACGGTAGCATTAAGATAAACACAACGCCAGATGACGGTAGTAAATAAGTTAACCATAACGCCTAATGACAAAAGTAAATCAGGTAAACACAACTTTAACCTCTTCTTACACTTTGCTTCTATCGACACTGAAAATATAGAATCATTTATATCATTTAATCAATTGGATTGTATTTGTTTACTTTCGGCTTTCGTCTATCAATGCTAATGCTATATTTAATGTATGTGATGCTGAATTTCCTCCAGATTGTCAAGGAAAAGACGGGGTAACGATTGAATTGCAGAAAGGTGGTGAATTATCTATTTCATCAGGGAATTTTCCTTCCGACTATGATAATGAGTAAGTGTCAAAATAGAAATAGAAAACACAATATACAACCTATATTGATTACCGATTAAATAGAAATGCATTACACAAGTAAGCGGTACAATAGTTAGTATATTGTAGTTAGTCATATAGCTGCATTGTAATAAGTCATGTCTGTGCATTTTAGTGAGTCATATCTTTGTACTGTAGTGAGTCATGTCTGTATTATATTAAGTCATGTCTGTGTATTGTGGTGAGTCATGTCCGTGTATTGTAGTGAGTCATGTCTGTGTATTGTAGTCATCATGTCCGAGTATTGTAATAAGTCATGCCCGTGTATTGCAGTGAGTCATATTTATGTATTGTAGTGAGTCATGTCTGTGTATTGTAGTGAGTCATGTCTGTGTATTATAGTCAGTCATATCTGAGTATTGCAGTCAATCATGTCCGAGTATTGTAATAAGTCATGCCCGTGTATTGCAGTGAGTCATATATATATGTATTGTAATGAGTCATGTCCGTGTATTGTAGTGAGTCATGTCCGTGTATTGTAGTGAGTCATGTCTGTGTACTGTAGTGAGTCATGTATGTGTATTGTAATAAGTCAAGCCCGTGTATTGCAGTGAGTCATGTCTGTGTTCTGTAGTGAGTCATGTCTGTGTATTGTAGTAAGTTGTGTCTGTGTTCTGTAGTGAGTCATGTCCGTGTATTGTAGTGAGTCATGTCTGCATATTGAAGTGAGTCATGTCCGTGTATAAATTAGTCACAGATGTTTATTGTAGTGAGTCATGTCCGTGTATTGTGGTGAGTCATGTCCGTGTATTGCAGTGAGTCATATCTGTGTATTGTAGCTAGTTATGCCTGTGTATTGCAGTGAGTCATGTCTGTGTAATGTAATGAGTCATCTCCGTGTATTACAATCAGCCATGATTGTGTAATTAAGTCAGTCATGTCTGTGTTTTGAAGTGAGTTATGTCCGTATATTGTAGTGAGTCATTTCTGTTGATTGTAGTTAGTCATGTCTGTGTGTTGTATTAAGTCATATCCTGGTATTGTTGTCAGTCATATCTATGTATTGTAGTGAGTTATGTCTGTGTATTGTAGTAAGTCATGTCTGAGTATTGTAGTCAGTCATGTCCGTGTATTTTAGTTAGTCATGTCTGTGTATTGTAGTGCGTCCTGTCTGTGTATTGTAGTGAGTCATGTCCGTGTATTTTAGTTAGTCATGTCTGTCTATTGTAGTGCGTCCTGTCTATGTATTGTAGTGCGTCATGTCTGTGTTTTGTAATGAATCATGTCCGTGTATTGTGGTGAGTGATGTCTGTGTATTGTATGCTATGATGTTCATGTTTGTAGTCAGTCATATCTGTGTATTGTAGAGAGTCACGATAGTGTATTGTAGACATGCATGTCTATGCATTGTATTCAGGCATGCTTGGGTATTGAAGTTAGTCCGTGTAATGTCATGCCTCTATATTGTAGCGATGTTGTAGTTATCCATGTCTGTGCATTGTATTCAGTAATATCTGGTTGTTGTATTGGTTTATTTCTGTGTCTGGTAGTGATCCATGTCCGTGCATTTTAGTAAGTCATGTGTGTATATTGTAGTGAGTCATGTGTGTGTATTGTAGTGAGTCATGTCTGTGTATTGTAGTGAGTAATGTGTGTGTATTGTATTGAGTCATGTCCGTGTATTGTAGTGAGTCGTGAGTGTTTATTGTAGTGAGTCATGTCTGTGTATTGTAGTGAGTGATGTCCGTGTATTGTAGTGAGTCATGTCCGTGCATTGTAGTGAGTCATGTCCGTGTATTGTAGTGAGTCATGCCGTGTATTGTAGTCTGCCAGTTTCGTGAATTGTGGCGAGCTATTTCTGTATATTGCAGTCACTCATGTCTCTGCATTGTAGTGAGTCATATCTGTGTATTGTAGTTATTCATATACGAGTGTCTTAGTCAGTTATGACAGTGTATTTTAGTCAGTCATGTTCGAGTATTGTAGTCAGTTATGCTTGTGTACTATAGTCACTCATATGTTTTATTTTATAGCCTGGACTGTACTTTCACCGTCATTCCCAAGAACGGAAGAGCTCTATCCCTGAACGTTGTTTACATGTTAACTGAGGACTTTGAATGTCCTCGAGCTGATCCAGTTATATTGACATTTGGTACTCTATAATTGTATTGATATCTTGATCATTTTACTCGCTATTTGCAAGTCTTTCCATTTTATAATGTTTGTAATGATCTTTATCACTTAGAGGTTTAAAGTGAACTAAAAAATGTCATGGACAATTTCACGTACTTTTCCTTTTCATTTTTCAAAACAGTTAACTGATTAATATTTTCAAAAAATAAGAATTTATGAAGAATATTTTATAGGCATATATCACCTTTTTCATTTTGCTTCAAGTCTCAAATAAAAGAGATAATAATGAGTCAGGAAACGGTATCGAATGGTATGGGTAATCAAAATGAGCTGTGACATTTACATAAAATTATGCAGTAGTTACCTTTCTTCGTCAATTACCGAAAAATATTCGCATTCGAACTTTAACTTCTGCTGAAAAGAGGAAGTACACGTGTGATTGGCATACTTGTTACCTGGTATCTGATAACTGGTATCACATCAATCTTATTGCCCATTACTTGTTCTAATTCGTTATTGGTTTAATGAGGATCACAAACAGCCCATGGGCTACGAGATGCTCTCCTCAACACATAAAACAGTATGCACAAGGCGTAATCATAGCACACGCTCTCTCACTCACAAAGAGATTAAGTAAAGAAAGTGAAGGTGTGTGTGTGTGTGTGTGTGTGTGTGTGTGTGTGTGTGTGGGGGGGGGGGGGGGGGGGGGGGGGGGGGGGGGGGGGTCATAAGATGAAATTAGAATATTTTTGAATCAACAATATAATCAAATACAAAATGTTTTTGTTTGAGGAATCGGTATTGTTGTCGGAGCCATGCAATATGATGTTTAAAAGGAGATCAGGCATAAGATTTACATGAAATCTGGATTTACATTTGGAGCCAATTCGTTGCAAGTTTTCTTAACAGTTTCATACGCAAGTTGTTATATTTTGAACATATCAAAAAGAAATGTTTTTCCTCTTCGGTGGAATCTGTACAGTCGTCACAATATTTATTGTGTGTTAATCGGTATAAGAATCTTTGTTTGCTCAGGGCGCTAAGACCCATTCTTAGTCTACAATGATTGATTTTTTCCTTTCACATGGCCATACATATATAAATAATTTGAAACTGGAGTATAGAGTTGTGATAGGGCTGGTTCTGAAGTTGTAATTTTGTGTGCGATGACAAAGAAGTGGACAGATGGATTCCAAATATGAAGGACCAATATTTTGTTTGATTTTGAAAATCATTTTAATCCAGAATTTTACCTTCTGTCACTAAGTAACTCCCAATCTAGTTCAGATAGAAGTTTAGTATATTTGGTAACTTGATACCCACCTGTGCAAATTAGAGCTGCCCTTCGCTGGACACTTTCAATAAGGTCGGATTCGTATTGGTTGCAATTATCAAGAACTATACTGCCATATTCTAGAATAGACCTAACCAATGATTTATAGAGTTTCTCTAAACCGCCCCGAGGGATTAATTATGCTAATGACTGTAGCATGTTTAGTATTTTACTTGCCTTAGCAACAAGTCAGATATATGAACATGCCGGCTCAAGATAATGATATGCCAAGGTGTTAATGCGTGTTGAAGTGTTAAATAGGAACAGTATTCAGCGTGATATCGGGGTTGTTTAAGACACGTTTTAAAAGAAGGAAACTAGTTCTGTTTTAGCTGCATTAAAAGTTATCAACCATCGTTTAGCCCAGCTTGATAGAGTAGATAGGTCGTTATTTAATTTGTCGATAGAACCACGGTTATTAATTTCAGAAGAGAGAGATGTGTCATCTGCAAATCAATTAATGTCAGAAAGAATTCTAATATTTATATCATTATCATATATTTGAAATAAAGGGGGCCTAGTATTGAGCCTTGCGAATGCTATTTACTAAATATCGTGATCTTGAGTAACTTGGTTTTTGAGGAGAAGGTTTTCGAATCTTGTTTCACAAAATCACTCATTTGAAAATTGAAACCTGCCCAAACGGGAAGTTGATCTTTGGTGGTCAATCTTCTGCATACACTTGATAACTCATTGCCCCCAGCGTACCAAAGACAAAACTTCAATACGCTTAGCATGCGTTATTGAGACTGAACGTCTTGATTATTTTATATATTTGACCCGAGTGACCTTCAATATAAATCAAGTGTACTCATTTTAATAAACTTGAAAGTCCAGTTATATAACAAGTTTCCCCCTAAATGTCAAAACATTGTATCACTGAGTTATTAAGATTTCTTTTTTAAAACTTTGTTGCACAAAACCAAACACATTAAAAAAACTGACCTCAACCTGAAACTTTAAGTAAATCTTGAAGAAAGTTTTTGTTCCGAGAAGATTACTTATTTCGTATTCTACACGACTTTTCAAAACAAAAGATGAGCTACTTAAATCCGGTTCCTGTTGTTGATAAGTTATGGGTGATTAAGAAACACTGATATGTTGTCATGGCAGATATTTTATTCCTTCAAAGATGTCCAAAACCAGATAAAGTTTGAAACAGTGTCTGAGGACTTGATTTGCTATTTAAAAATATCAACACAAGGTTACAGATGTTAGAGGATTGAGGCAAATGCGTTTCATGGTACTGTCGGCATAATAAGCATATTTTTTACCGATCAAAAGTCAGAGGCGCCACAAAACGGTAGATAGGATAAGAAAAATAGTATAAAACAATACGTCATTTACACTATTATCTAAAATCAAATTCATTTTTAAGATTTAATATCTGTGTCAAAAGAGCCATAATCTCTATTTTGTGTCGTACAGATAATGAAGATCCAGACGCTCGATGTGGTAGAGGATTCCACCAAGTAGAGAGACATAACATTCTATCCAGGGTTGTGGTGAATTTCCATGCAGACAATATCATACCAGATATAGGCTGGTTGATGTATTTCAATGAAACAGGTGGGCATGTATTGACAATATATCAACAAATAATGTACTGACACTAAAGCAGCCTGCGCTAACACAATACCATCCTGTACTGACACTATAACGTATTGTACTAACATTATATCGTGATGTATTGCCACTACAATGTACTGTACCGACACTATGACATCATCTACGGACACTATAACTTACTGTACGAACACTAAAACAGCCTGCATCGACACAATACCATCATGTACTGACACTATAACGTACTGTACTAACACTATATGGTGATGTATTGACACTATAACGTCTTGTACTGACACTATAACGTACTGTACTGACACTATAACGTACTGTACTAACACTATATCGTGATGTATTGACACTATAACGTACTGTACTGATACTATAACGTACTGTACTGACACTATAACGTACTGTACTAACACTATATCGTGATGTATTGACACTATAACGTACTGTACTGACACTATAACGTACTGTACTGACACTATAACGTACTGTACCGATACTATGGCATCATCTACGGACACTATAACTTACTGTACGAATGAGTTGATACTGTGACGTCCTGTATCGACACAATTGTGTCCTGTAATAGTTACGTACCCTGATAGGTAACTGTTAATAAGAAATGTTGATATAAATTTCGATTGATTTACCCCCCAAAAGTTATAATAATAAACAGGTAAACATTTTTGAGACTTTTTACTGCGAAATTCACCCATTTTCCAAATGGCTACCCTGTAGAAAATTTGAGCTGAAGGACCCAACTTGTTTTTCTGATTAGGTGTTATATCAGACCCTAAACTTTTGTTATAAACCATAATTAGCCATACTGAATCAAAGAATTTGAATGAAATACTCCAAAACGTTAACACTAAAGTATATGGGAAAACAATTGCTTGGTTGGTCCCTTAAAAACACTATATTGTTCTGAATCCACACAACAGGGTCTTTTACTAGAGGGGCGACACCTGAAGGATGTCACAGAAAGAATGAAGCGCACTAAGGGACGATAACTATGTATCAGTAGTTTTCATCCACACCGCTCAATATCTAAATTTCAACTAATGCGAAGACTACGTGTGTTTGTTGTCGTGGAGGCAAAGTGGTTAAGGTGTCCCAACACTTTATCACTAGCACTCACCCTCGAGTTCGAAACCCACGTGGGGCAGCTGCCTGGTACTGACCGTAGGTCGGTGGTTTTACTCCGGGTACTCCAGCTTTCCCCGATCACCAAAACTAGGCACGTTCTTAAATGACCTTGGCTTTTAATGGGACGTTAAACAAAAATACGTAAACTGTGTTGTTGCCAAGGAAATCTAAATTTGGACCAATCAAAGGCCAGGAAATGGCGACTTTTTTGGAAATGTAACAAATGAGTTTACCACAGAGACCAGTGTCCCATGATGTACTTACACTATCAAATTGTATTTAAGTCGGAAAATATCTTTATTTGGACCAAAAAGAGGCTGGGAAAAATCGTTCATATTGTTAAAAAAGGTTAAAGTGAGGTTACAAGAGTAACTAGTGTCCCACAATAGCTAAAATCTTCGAAACTTTATACGTTTCGTAACGAACGATAACACAGTTACCGTCCCTTACCACACTTCATTCTATCGTCGATTTATCCATCGGAATCAAGAGATCACTTTACCACGATAATAATAAACAATAAATAAATTACGTTGCTTATACTTCCACTAATTATGTCTTTGAAATTAATAAAGTATTTCAATAACTAAGTTGAAAATACCGCTTGAGTATTGAAATTAAAAATAAATTCCACAAGTGTACACACAATCCTAAACATCACTTCTGGTTTGAACATCATATTGGGACCGAGATTTCAATAAGCTTCGTTATATGTTTCATTGTTATATTAAAATTAATAAAATATTCCCGAAATCTCATTTAGAATTTTCAATCTCACCTTACCAAGACCAACACATGAGAAAGAAAACAGTTTCATCACAGCATGCTGGGCATTTTCAGGAGATAGCTGTCAACATATGTCGCCAAAATGTCGATTATATACATCCGGGTTTTGGGTAGAGGTCAAATCTTCACCGGAAAGTGTGTTAACGACTCGCGCAACTCGATCAATCGGCAAATCAGCTGGTGTTTCATTTGAAGAACGTCCCTGTCGAGAATGCGTTTCTTTGGTTTGTAACTGTTTTCCCGAGTAAATAACACATGAAACAGGTACTTTATATATGTTACGAGGATGAAGAGTAGTTGGTTGAGATTTAGAAAATCACAAATACACACTGTTACTGGAAAAAGAATGACGTATGATCCTTGGTGTAAAAAGGCGGGAATTATGAAAGCGGATGTTCCCCTGTGTAGTGTAAATGTCGGGCTTACTGTCACTGACTCAATAACTTACATGTGAAGCTATTTAGGTTTTCTGACGGTTCTCGTTGTTTTGGCGATAACTGCGATCATATCTCTTAGAACCACCCTTTTGAAATTTTGAAATGTTCATTTGCCTTTTTCAGATGAAAATGAATGTCAGAGTGGAAACAATAACTGCTCCCAAAATGCGGACTGTACAAACATAGAAGACTCATTTCTTTGTGAATGCAAAGATGGTTTCTCTGGCGACGGCGTAATCTGTGTAGGTGAGTTAATGTCAAAAGATGTTCTCATTGTTATTCGTGAAATATTTACCTGGTTGCCGTTAATTTCAAAGGCTATCACACATGGTTATTACATATAGCAATACGTTTTCGTCAATCCTATATTGATCTTCAATAAATAGGTATGAATGTGAAAGCTATATCATTTCCATACTCTTTCATATCTAAAAAATAATTACGAAAAGATATTATGTATACAGTAGTACTGATAAATCCGAAACGTCTTATATCATTAAGAATGCCGATTAAAAAATCGAGGGCGCCCCGCCCACTTCGATCTGGCTTATGGATGTTTGGTACTATGATGCGTTCCTCTTGGCGATATCAAGATGACGCGAGATTGAACGTTAATCTATTGTGACGTCATTATTACTGTTGAAACTCAAACGAGGAAAATGACACCGACAAGTCTTTCTGTTGTAAAATAAGCAAGTTAAAATTTAAGTATGATACAAAATAAACATCCGATTGTTTTCAGGGCACTATAAACTGATAGTGCTGTCTCGATATGGAATAGTAGCCTCCCCTCTGCTCAGAAACGATTTCATCCTTCGACAACATTATTAAACCACACAATTAGGCAAGGATATATAAATAGCTTTTTACAATAGCTTTACAGACAACTTATGCATTTACAACACTAATCTTTTCATATGATATTAAATTGATCAATATCCTTTATCTTTTCGTGAAGTATTGTCCACGAATGAATCTATTGTTGTTTACTGAGGAAGTGATAAGTTACACCAGAATACGATGGCGTGACGCATTTATGATAAACTGTTTGACCTTTTCCCATTTGAACGGCCGAACTAGCCATATCTTTAAAACATGATCTCAAGAGATACCACTTCTCGGTCGCAGTCTCAAACCGTATTAGTCGAATACAACTAGGACGGTTATCCGAAATAAAGTGCAACCAAAATTTCAATCGCCTCATTTTAGCATTGAACTGCTACCAAAGGGTAGTAAATAGACGATATGAATACAATTTGGGTGACAGATAAATATAATGTATTCATATCGACTGTATACTATCATTTGGTAACAGTTCAATGCTTATATTTACATTTTTAAAGATTTTTTTTTCATTTACTGTAGGTTATGACGCGTTTAAATTTGCCGCCTACCCTATCAATGACGTCATCAAGTTTAAATACCGGAACAGCCGAAACTTCAAGAAGGAAAATATAGTCCCTGATGACGTTATTAATAGAAAGCACATAATATCGTTTTTGTACAGGCTTTATTTTTTATTTCATATACGTTTGAAAGTATCGTCATTTTTTTCACAATTGCATAATTTCTGATTGCTTAAATTCGAAACCGTTTTTTTTCCGCGCAATGATTTAAGATAACAATTAGAAGTGATGCAGCGTTGAACGGGCATTGCCCAGGGCAGACTCGATTCCTCGGAAACATTTATGTTTCTATCGACTGTATTTACGTTGTTTTAAGAATATAAGCTCTTTAATTCTGAATAAAAGTCGTCTTGACATAAGGGGAAAACGATTCCAAGGATTTTTTGTTCGGAACCGATTCCAGTCTAACCGGTCAAGTCAGTGTCGCTAACTTAGCAAACGATTTTCAACTTCACAGGGGCTCGATTTTGTAAGGTAGGCCCTTGACATCAGTGAGTAACCACAAAGCTAAAATCCAGTAGGCCTACATACACAACCGGAAACTATGGCGATACTCTCGATTTTTATATAAGATTTTTTTTATTATTATTAATACTTAACTTTTATTCTTGTCGTTTCTTACATGTCTGAAAATTCGGAACGAGCCCCTGTGAGTATGACGACATTGGCAATATGATAATATTTCATATAGATCAAGAATGACAATTATAGCAATTTCGTGTTGTCTTCATTTTTCTAATTATAAAATAATACTCTCATAACTTGTGACGTTGGCTATTTTTTTCATTGTGGCCTCTGTAAATAAATGCTAGCATTCCAAAGCTCTCTAGACCGAAAGTAAATGGCGGCCATTGTTTAACCTACAACACATGGAGCTGTGTTCGTACACCGAATCACTGTACATTGTAGTATACAGTCTCATGAATACAATATGGTTTACTTACGACATATAGACAAATGCAACACAGAATGTAAGTATATTTCCATAATGCCCTCCTGTGATATTGTTTGAATTGTCTCCTCTGGATGAATGTTGGTGTCTATGACTTGACATCCGTGACATGACTTTATACCTCTCAACAACTTTATCCGTGTGTAACCACCGAACTTTCATTCTTAGTTGTTGCTTGGTTCTGTATGGACAATGCAACGTCTTTGAGTGACAATATTTTGTTATGTACTGAATATTAAAATACTACTCATGACACTTTATTGTTATGTTATGACAATGCAATGCCTTTTAATGACACCAAAACGCCTTGTACTTACGCTATATAGTCATATTCTGTCACCCCTATAGCATTCTTTACTAACACTATAACGTCTTGTACTGACACTATAACGTCCTGTAATAACACTATAACGTCTTGTACTGACACTATAACGTTATGTAATAACACTATAACGCCCTGTTTTGACACATAATCGTCCAGTACCGACATAATAACGGACTATACTGACATTATAACGTACTAAACTGACATTACAACGTCAGGTACTAACATAGTTACACTCTGTACTGACAATATAACACTCTGTTTTGACAATTGCCTCATGTAATGAAACTATAATGTATTCAACAATATAACGTCCTGTGCTGACATTTTAATGTCCTTTACTGACTCTATAACGTATTGAACTAATACTATAAGATCCTGTACTGACACTATAACATACTGTATCAACACTATACTGTCTTTTACTGACACTGTATTATATATGTGTATTGTGTGTACTCGATACCATCACTTTTACTGACATTACGACCTCAGGTTCTTAAACTATAACGCCCGGCACTGAAGATATAGAGTTCGACGTCCTGTAATCATAGCGTCCTGCATATAGAGTATAGCGTGCAGTACTTACATTATACAGCGTCCTCTTATGACATTATATAGTGTCCTGAGCTGACATTATATAGCATGCTCTGATGAAAGTATGAAGCGTCCTCCACAGAGGATATAGCGTCCTCTACTAACCTTATATAGCGTCCTTTACTGACATTATAAAGCATCCTCTACTGAGATTAGCAAGCGTCCTCCACCGAGAATATAACGTCCTCTACTGACAGTACATAGCATCATGTACAGACACTATGACGCATGTACAGACACTATGACGTCATGTACAGACACTATGACGAAATGCACTGAAACTATATCATCATCGACAATAAAGTTGTTAACTGTCACTATAACTTACTTACTGTGGGACAATCTGAATTTCTAACGGTTATCGCTGTTTAGGCCTTAACTACGATCATGTCCCTTAGAGCAATAATTTTAAATGTTTGCAACTAATTGTCCATTTTCCTCTTTCAGATATAAATGAATGTCAGAATGGAAACAATGACTGCTCAGAAAATGCTGATTGTACAAACACAGAAGGTTCATTTTCTTGTGAATGCAAAGAGGGTTTCCTTGGTGACGGTGTAACTTGTGAAGGTGAGTTACTGATAAGCTATATTCTTATTGTAAATCGTGAAATATTCATCTGATCGCCGTCAATTTCAATAGCAAACGGACGTTTTTATTATTGACCAATATCATTTCGTTATTTCCTTACTCATTTACATTAAAATATATACGTCTTATTGATTTGATAGTTATACCATTTACTTGCACTTTAATATTGAAATACAATTTTTACCAGAAATTTTTTTTTTATCTAGAATGTAATACCGGTATAGTGATCTAGTCGTTACAGTTCAATTTGGAACCATGGCCTCAAATATCTCAAAAATACGCCTACACAAAACAATAGCCAAATCGAGGGCGATGCCCACCAAATTCGAACACCTCTTAATGATTCTGTACGCTTACGCATTATGTAAAGTACACGTTTTTGTTTTCAAAACAAACAAACGGGCTTTTCCGATCAAATTGGATAACTATATACGGGCAGTCTGTCGGACTTTGATATGACCTATGGTTTACATCACATGACAAAATGCTGGCTTCCTATTTGCATAAAACATGGCTTCTTTGAAGCGAAAGTACCGGCTCCTCCGGGCGGTATAACAAATGGCGCGGGATTGAACGAATATCTATTGTGACGTCACTTTTACTGTTGCGATTGACACATATGAAGAAAATGGCTTTGACAGGTCCTCTTACGATAAACTATTCAGTTGAATTCAGCAAATAAAAATGTAAGTGTGATGTGCTAAGATAATTGCATGGTTTTGAACATGTTTAATATGTATAATTTATATTTTCAAAATAGATAAAAAATATTGACTCTAAATGCAGATTTTTATCTCGCGAAACATAAACTTAATTCCGGAAAGCGTCACCATCATGGCTATTTTGTTATATTGTAATTGACGAGGATCGAAGACGTGTTTGTTTACATTATTTCACGATGACAGAAGAGAGAACTGGTCGTCCTTCTTGAAGTTTGACTGATGGATTTGTTCAACAGAAGAGGTTAGCAGTAGAAACAGGTACATGTATATAAGCGTTGATCTGTTCCCAATATCTGACCAAAGTGCAAGTTTCTTCCGTATAAAGTCGTCTTTTCTCTCAGTCCTGTCATTATACACATGCAGTGCTCCTTTCAATCGCCCAGTCACCGTTACGACAGGCCCAACAAAACATCCCCTAGTGTTTGCTGTTTTGCGTTATCAATAAAGAATTATTTTTATGTTATGATCATGGTAGATCTATACAAATCATTTGAAAATAAAGAAAATAATGTTTCTGCTGCTGCCCCGACGCGGGCAGACGACATCTGCAAAGTGTTTCAGTGTTTGCATCTCCAAAAACGGCTGCACTGACCGTCGTAGGACAGGTTTATTAGAAGATTTTGTTTAAAATACCATGTTTTTTTTAATAACTGTAATGTTTAGACACTCACCAAGTTTAAAAAGACAAAAATAAAAAAAATGTGGTTGTAAATGGAACGCGAAAAATGTACACTGCTGGCTTTTACTGCCGGATGTATAAATTGCATTTAAACTTAGTATTCTGAGAGTCCGCCCGCGTAGTGGAGGGGTTGAATGATTGGCAGCAGAGCAGAAGATCGCGGGTTCAAGACTGCCTGGAGTATTTTTTTTCTTTTTCTTTTTGAAATTAAAATTAAATTTTTTTTTCTCTTTTTTTTAAATCTTCCAAATATTTCTGTAAAATTTTCATTCGTTTTATAACTTAATAATAAAAAAATCAAATAATTTCACTTCTTTTAAGCCAAATCAAGATCAGAATTTTGTCTTTTTTGAAAAAAGCATGATTTCCCAAATCCAGTGTCATATTTGTGTTATTAATATTGTCATGGCCTGGTTTGAGTTTTCACTTAAATTTTGATTATATAACATTAACCAGGAATGCAGAAAAGTATTTAAGGATTTAAAATAGGTCAATACTAAATGATTTAGTACAATGTATTAAAATAATTTCAAACTGATTTTTATTAAACCCTGTTGTATTTTCTCAATTGAAAGGGCATGGGCTATGCTATAAATATATATATATAAACCACTAAATTGACAAAATATTTAAAAAGAAATTTATATTTGTTAACTTATACTAAAATATGATTGATGATCTTTATTGCAGAATGCCAGGGACCGGGCCAAAGGCTTTTCAATGCGTTGCTTGTGGCAAACGTTCACGGCCAAAAGAAAGAAGATTTGTTTACACTGATGCCTACAAAGGCTTTATTCAGCATTTAACCATAGAAGTTGCAGCAAATGACGTAACATGTCGAACATGCTTTGTGAACTACAAAAGGTTAGCAAAAACCGGAAAACCTAAGTTGTGTGAAAATGTGACCGATAGTGAAGATACACCAATAGATTCGAACTATGTTCCACCGCCTAAAAAAACCTAGAAATGATAACCAATTCAAAAGTCTATTACCAATTTTGTCATCTGGTATGCAAAAAGAGATGTTCAAATTTGATGACAGTTTCCATCGACTGCAGAACTAAACTATTTGTAGAAAAGGGTTATTTGCTTCTAGCTGGATCTAGATGGTGCTGTAAACACCTTGATTCAGATAAATATTTTAATGAAGAGGCACTTTCTTCTGTGACCGAAAAGTCGACGAATTCTCAGGAAAGCAGCACATATTTCAATAAAACTGATATTTTGTCACTTATTGCAATCATAAGAGCTATTGCAGTGCGATATGAACGATACCGAATTGACTTTGATAATAAACATTCTTTAACTGATGCAGATTATCAGAATCTCACAGGCATTAAAAAAAGCTGACTTCAATGACTTATGCTTCTTTTATCGAGTAGTACAACCCTCCGATGTACAAAAAACCGAACAAGTAGAAGATGTATTGCGTTATTGCTCGTTAAATTGAGAACAGGCATGTCAAACCGGCTACTGTCAACTTTATTTAATATTGGAAAATCTAGTGTGCGCAAGGAGATTATGAGTGCAAGACAATTTCTTTCTGTTAATTTTACACCAAGAAATGTGGGATTCCAGCATGTAACACGCGATGACGTAATTGAATACCATACAAGACCACTAGCGCAAGAATTGTTTGGCACCATGATCAACAAACCAGCTTTATTAGTTGTGGACGGCACATACATATACATTGAAAAGAGTAAAAATTTTCGATTTAAACGAAGATCTTACAGCATACATAAAAATAGACCACTCGTCAAACCCATGGTAATCGTAACGACAACTGGGTACATCGTTTCTATTCCGGGACCATATCACGCCGATTAAAAACACAACGATGCTTCCATACTGAAACACAATATCCAGACAAACATGGAGAACATAATGGATTGGCTGCAGACATATGATCTCCTAGTTGTGGACAGAGGATTTAGGGATTCCCTTGAGTTTCTAAGTGACCTCGGAATAAAATACCAGATGCCAACATTCCTTCAGAGAGGTAAAAAAAAACAACACACAACAGAACAGGTAATATTACAAAATATTCAATGTCATTACTATGAGTATAAACCTACAATTTAATTAAGCGATACAATTAC
Source organism: Pecten maximus (assembly GCF_902652985.1). NCBI lineage: Eukaryota > Metazoa > Mollusca > Bivalvia > Pectinida > Pectinidae > Pecten > Pecten maximus. The sequence continues at coordinate 87,175 of NW_022982779.1, read as the reverse complement.
CTAGAGGTTGTTACATTGCAATTCTTCTGTGATATACACAATTAGAATAAGTGATGTGTTGATGCTCCCAACATTACCAAAAATTGTTCAGTCATCATACATTTTGAAAAAAATAGTATGGAATGTTAACATACATATTGAACTTTTATACATCATGTCAATATGAATGCCAGATATTTGCAGACAAACGCATCATACAGAGCTACTGAGAACTGTATCCATCTTATTTACATGTTTATACACTTGTTGGGGAACATCTAACTACTTGATTAGCATACTAAGGTGTGTAATTCAATATTCCTATGTACCTCTATCACCCACCCTGTTGGTTTGGCATGGTAGCATGAAAGCCATCCATAGGCTGTCACTTTGATTAAATATGTTCAGAATGTCATAGATAGAAAAAAAATATTTAAAATGTTTGTGTATATGTTCTGTTTCTGGACAATGCTTCTCGACTCGTAACGAAAATCCGATGGATAGTTGAGTCAGTAAATGGACGGTTGAAGCAGTGGCGATATCTTCAGAATGTCATGCCGAACACTCAGATACCAGCCATTGGCGACTACATGCGGCTTGTTGCAGCCCTGTGCAACCGCTACCGAGCACCACTCAACACTGGCACAACTGAAGGTGACCAACTGGTAGCAGCTTAGATGAAGGTAATACAAACTCAAATAGATAAACTAGGTAGATATATCTCATGAGTCGGACTGTGTATTACCATAATATTTTTACTTAAGTTGATTAATTTTACATTTAGAGATATGTCTTTGCAAAAACTGAACATTATCGTTATATTAAAAAAGGGAATCAGGTTATTTTGAGTCTGGAATTGTGGCATGAATGATGGATGGATCAAATATCTGTTTTTGTTTAAGGTTCTGGCGACCAAGGGGATGCTCTTCAGCAGCGTGTCCATGAGAAATTCGACACCCGAAATCACTCCTGGAAATCTATAGATGTTGCTGATGCTGTTGACCAGTTTTCCTCCATGTCAGAAGAAGACATCAGAAACCTGGCTATTGAGTGGACCAAGTGAAGCTTGCTCGTTCTTACACATCAGATCACTTAAGCGAGGACGGTGACTACACAATCATGGTAAATGATGAGGTTAATGGTATGCTACGTGCCCGTATTTAGAGTCGAAACACCATACGAAGAAATATCTTCTTTGCATCGACTACAGCCCCGCTGTTGTTTTAGGCTGGTGTTGTTAGTGCAAGACTGGAGCTCGAGTTGTCGGCACATGCGCACATGTGTCAGCTGTTTGGTATCTGGGATATGCACGACATGTGGGAAGTGTTAGGGGCGTAAAAGACTGGTCTGCATTTCTGGAAGACGCTGCTAAGGTTCCAGAACTTGTAGACGGATCTGATAGCGACAATAGTGACCCGGAGGAGTGATAAGGCGTACGGTTAATTTTGGTGTATATTATGACATTTATAATTTGTCATTTATCATCGGACGTAATGTTGATTAGATGTTTTTTTTGTATCAGCTATGTGGTCGCACATGTAATTTGGCATTTTGGTAAATATCTATATTTTTTCAAATGAAATCACTTAATTCCTGTAACATAAGGATTCATTTATCATTGACAAATTATGTTCACCTTAGTCATGCTACTTTGATTATATGTTGATTGACATGATATTTTGATGATATTCTATTCTAAGACAACATTTTTTTTTATATTCTGATCACATGCTATTTTGTTATTTTCTTGACATGATCCTTTAATACTCTGATGCCATGCTGTTTTGTTGATAACATGATCCTTCAATATTCTGATGACATACTGTTTTTTTGATAACATGATCCTTTGATGTTCTGATCTGTTTTGATGCCATGACCATTTGCTATTCTGATGACATGTTATGAGTTTTTGTTAGATATTTTGATATCCCGATGGCATTCTATATTGTTGATAAACAATATTTTGATATTCGAATAACAGGCTATTTCTTTGGTTTGACCCTTTGATTATGGGTACAATAGCTTGGTGACGTGATATGTTGATATGTGTTGATGATGTTATCATAAGATGATGACATGATATTTCAATAATTTTGTTTACACATATGGTATCCAGTGATATAATGTGTTCATATGATAACTTACTGTTTATAATGTAATATATAGTGTTAATATAAACTATTTAAACTGTTTCTTGGACTTTATTTTTTATCAAAAGTGTTTAATATGCCATGAATAGTCAACAGTCAGTCACTTTGATGAGAAATATCCACCAATGTACAATTCACAACTTACAACACATGGTTGCGTCACCCCCTAGGTTGATGGGAAGCTAGTGTTTAATAGCATTTTAACGATTAGTTAAAAGTTATTTACTGATTCTTACGTTGTTTACATCAACTTGTGATGATTTTAAGTAATGTTGATGTGGTTGCTATGGTAAATATGTGGTTGCTAAGGTCAAAATAGCCTTCTATAAAGTATTCATACCTCTATGAATGCCATGTACAATACTGAGTATAATAAAGGGGGAAAAACAAATAGTGTATTTATTGTAATTCGATCCAGTGACAAGTAATTTTTATGGCAGGCATCATTGAAATTACCAAAATTAGCATACCTGTGTTGTCAGGTTGGTTGCTAGGCAACCTAACACGGAAACGCATCAAATTTTTTTTTTTTATAAAGCCCACATATCTTTGCACCGTTGTTGCAAAAACAAAGGAAATATATGATGGGTCCGAAAATGGCCCTTATGGCACCTTATTCCTTTTCCTTTTTTTTCGTACATCTAAGTAAGGTGTATTTTCATAATGATAGCAAACGTTGAATCAATCGCCTGCGGAAAAAAAATATAAGGTAAACGCCCTATATAATAATACATCCATTTGGTATTTTGCTTATTTTCAAGCATACATTTATTTCTGTGTTGTTATTTTTTTATATTGATACAGTAGTTGTCAAATTATTTTATATCTCATACTTATGTTTTTAGCGTTAAGATGGAGAAGATCAACGATATAAAAAATCGTTTATATTTTTGATAATCTTTGATCATATTCTCCTGTGATATTTTCATGCTTCCATTAAATATTATTAAATGATTTTTTTTTTCTTATGATAACCATGATAATAAAGTTATTTATCTATCATTTTTTATTTATATTGCAAACTGCGCTAAAGAAATGTATATGTACCATCTATATATATCTCACAGTATGCATCAACATTTAGGAATATATTATTGCGTAATTGAAGGTCTGAATCCTATGCAGTCAAATAGGCAATAATGTATAGGTAAACCCACTTAGGGCTTTAGCTGAGCTTAATATTATTTAAGATGTTATGTAGAAATTAAGAAGTTTCGTTTCGGTTAATATTTTGTTTTTATAAACAACATATTTGACTCACTGACAGTCAATAATTGATATTAAGAACGAAATATTGTAAAAAATTATTTAATTGTTGTCCATCTGAACGTTCCTTGACAAAATCACCTCACTGTACTAGATTATTAAAATCCCTAGTGAGATGATATCTTCATGATTATACTGTTTTTTATATGGCATTCTCATTGCTGACGATGATTTTTTTTTCATTTCAGATCCGTGCGATCCAAACCCATGTCAAGGAAAGAAACGGCGTACCCGTTGCAACATATGCTCCCGTGATGCATGTAACAATTGTAAAAGGTGGTCTCAGAGCCGGAACAGATATTGTAAACGTAAGAACATTTATATTTACTAGTGAGGTGACCCCTAAAGGAGTGTCACAAAAAGAATGAATTGTAGAGATGGCGATTACTCGTTTTGATAACTGGTGTTTCAGCACAGTTTCCATCAAACCATTTAATAGCTAAATTTCGACCAATAAGAAGACGTATTGTTCCAAATGCAACGAATACTATGAAGTGGAATAGCAGACCTTTAATTTCCTCAATATACAATATCTAAATTTCGACCAATCGAAGCTATTACTTGGCGGCTATTTTGTTTAAATATGAAAGTGAGATTACAAGAGTAAATGGTGCCTAATGATGTATCTTAATATTAAATTTCATCAAAATCGGACAATATATTAATCCGAATAAATCTGAGACCTGGAAATGGCGTTCATTTGGTTAAATTCATAAGTGAGGCTACGATAGTAACCGGTGTCCAATGATGTACCTACATACCAAATTTCATTGAAATCAAACAATATCTAATTTTTGACAAATCAAAGGTCAGAAAATGGCGGCCATTTTGTTTAAAATCAGTCAGATAATATATCTAAATTTGGACCAATTGCCTCTAATAATTGGATTTAACTCGTTAAGATGTAAATATTCAGGATTTCATGGGAAGTGGTTCTCCCAAATGTTTATCATGGAGGGAAAAAGTGAATAATTCACCCTTGCGCGGGGAAAAATCTCATTTTTGTATTCCCCAGTGGAGCATAATGTTAAAAATGAGAGAAGGCAAACATGTTTGTTTTCTTTTGCTTTCGTCATTTAATTGAAACGTTATTTCGATACATCACCAATAGAATCCAAAGTCAGTATCAGTGTCTGTGTCAGTTGTTGATGTCGAGCAAATAGAGAAACGTCGATAACAATTGATTTCTTATTTGAAAATTTTGATAATTAGTGTTTGTAATCACTGTTAAGTTCATGTTCGATCGTCACCATTTATTTTTTCTGATCTATGATCAATTATTGATAAATCATGAATAGAAAAAAATTTCTGCAAAACAGTAATATGAATAATTATTCAATACACACTACATTATAATTTCTATATTTTTAATACCATGACCAGATGAGCTATCCCTGAGGTCACAGTAGGGAAGTAGCAATTTTAAAAGTGTTTTAAGTGAATTTCACCAATATTTTATAAAAACGATGCTTAACCAAGTGTAATACATTATTCTATTCTTTTCAAATATTTATTTACATGTTTCGGTTGTCATGTTTCAATTAACATCAGTTTGACCGTTTTTTTTGACAATTAAGTGGCATCATGTTCTCTTTCATATTTTAAATGTAAATATATGTAAATATTTGCAAATGGCGTGTAGGTCTAACAATAGAAACATATAAACTAGTTACACAAGTCCTTGTGTTACTGTATTTTACCTGTGTGCAGATGACATTTCGAAGAAGACTATTTTGTAGAATTGTTGTCTTCAAATCCTGATTATTGTTTGAATTTATCAAATAATTGGCTATAATACCTTTAGCAATCATTTGAAATAAGGTTAAATTCAAAAGAAAAACAAAATTCAACTGTTGGTTTGGTATTTAAAGAAAAGATATTTCAAAATTTACTATTTGCTTCCTGTGTGCAGATGACATAGTGAAGAAAACCTATTTTGCAAAATAGTAATAATACAATATTGGTAATTCGTTCATTCTGTCAAGTAGTTTTCTATAATACCTTTTGTAATAAGTTGAAATTAATTTAGATACAAAAGATAAAAAAAGAGTACAACATGGTGAAGCTTGTAATCGATTGAGGTGGTTGATGCAAATTATTTTTACCATATTTATGCAATCACAAACTTCTATTTTACTAATTCCTATAACCATTTTAATGATTAAAAGATTTTCGACATAAAACCTTGGTAATCATGTCAATCTTGACTGGACACATGATCCTAACCCAAAAGTTATAAAAAAAAGAAGAGACGGAATGATATAAAATTTATTTCTGTTATCTTCATTTATAAACAGTCCACGACCAAGTCAAAACTCTGCAAACTTAAAACAGAGCTTTTGCCAAAACAATTAACTTTGATATTGTAGCTTGTTGCAACCGACATAATGGGAAATGCCGCAAAATCGGAAAAAGGGGGAAAAGGAAGTGCAGGCGATTCTTCTGCTCAACTTGAACCGCCGACTCTTAGAGAGCTCCAACTGAACCACGCCATGTCCCTCGACCACGTTATGTTATATCACTTATTGCTTTCTTAGTATCCATTACGCTGTCTTAACATTATTTACTCCAAACTTTCATTGTTGATGATCTCACAAAGAAATTTTCAATTACTATATTGTAAGGCATCAGTCGCACGGATTTCAGGCTTGTGGTGTCATTAATTATACAAAACAGAGTATATCTACCCTAACACGTATCTTATTTACTTACACCGCAAATTCGGCTTTCTTGAATGATTAAAAATGTAATGATCATGCATAGCATGGAATAATTTCTGATTAGTCTACATAAGACAAAAAACAAAAATGCACATTCTTAACTTTCAAAAAAAAAGAAAGAAACTTATCCTTAATTGAGTTTCTGTTTTAATATTTGTATTTTGCTTAATAATTCATTATCTTTAATCCATTATGATATTTCCTTAAGCTTATTGAATAAAATTCTGTGCAAATATTTGTTTGTTTGTTATCCTTCCGTCTTCGGACCCGTAATACTCAACAAATGTCTGTAGTCCGTTATAAGTATGTCCGTACCCTGTTTCTGTTGTAGATATTTAATAACCTATGGCGATTTAGAGACTTGTTAAGTATGTTAAATTGTTATAAGATAAAAGTACACTGGAAATCCACTATAGTGAATTGCAATAAAAAATGTTGAAATATAAATTTTATCAATTATACTACTAGATCTTTTATACAACTGGCATTGAACACTTAATTATTGGCACGGTTGGAGGCGAATGATGGGTCTTATTCTAGGAGAAAACAAGAGCACCCAGGGAAACCCGTACAGATGACAGACATTTTCCCATTGGATTATCGAACGGGGATGATCTTTATGTCGTCACTTTCTAGTAGATAGATGCTGATGTTGTAAGATAAAGACAAACCAACTAAAGCAAGTTTCATTCTTATCCTATATTTCACCTTTGTTAGTTTTTCCGGGGTTTTCTTTTCTGTGTGACCTGTTTACCTGGCTCATTTGGAAAAAAAGAGTTCGTCTTCTAGGTTTTGTGTAGAATACTTTACAATAGTGTATATTTCGGTTAAATAATTAATTCTTGTAATGCATTATGCACTGTACTTACTAAGTGACAATGATACCAACATAAATGTAATTATATTATTACGACATAGCTTTCGTCATTAACACTTAGCTATCCAAACATTACGATATTTGTTTTTGCAGTAACTTGTTTTCGTAGACTGGTGGCTTTTATTATAAAATTCTCAATACTGCGGCATAATTGCATCTTTATATTAAAAAGTACGACCAAACTCGAAAACTAAAATTATTCTCTGAAACGATCGTGCACCACATGGAGATCATTTTTGGTAAGTTTTGGTAAGATTTTCCTCATTTTAATAGATTTTGGTTTCTCTTCCAAGTGGTTATTCTTTTCAGGTTTGAAAGACATCCATCTTGTTGCAAGTAAAAGGAAAAACGAAGAGGACAACGATGCACGATGATTGTAATTTACTCTAATGCGATTGACTTAGCGAAACAGACACCGACTACTGAAAAACAAAACGATGATAAGGAAAGCACCATCTGGGGGAAATAGTGGATATCCATGTATTTTTGATCTTCCTAGTTTGTTCCAATCAGGATACTGATTGCGGAATTGATGAATGAAATACTCTCCTTTTGCTGTTTGAGTGAAATTCATACAAGTATATTGTTCTTTCATATTTATCCTACCGTTTCGGTCCTTTGCTTTTGATCGCACAATGTTAATCACACATTCTCTACATTTGTTCTTGGTTTGAGAAAGGTAATGATTGCCAATATATTGGAAGCCTTGTTTAGGAATAAATTTAGAGCTCAGTACATGAATATACATTTATTATCAGCTATGGTTTGAAAAGTTATGTCGAGATTGTATTTGCACACAAGAATACTTGCTCCAATAAGTACATTATTTGTAAAAACTACTTTGCTAACATCTCCATTTCATTAGGAAAAAAGGATATAAAACTTTCAAACCACGACGAAAGGGACCTCACAATGATGCATCTAGAATCTGTCATAATTGCTTTTGTTGTAGAATCGTTTATATATATGTAACCCAGTCTTATATGTGTACATGTCTATGTATGTAAATCTGTATATGGTCAGGGTTATATAATCACGTGATCTTGACATCCGTGTTGTGTGTTTGACATATATGTTGACATTGACCTGGACTCGGGACATCTGCAATGCGACAAGTACGACACTGACCGGAACTCGCACTGCACGCTCCAAGTGGTTATTCTTTTCAGGTTTGAAAGACATCCATCTTGTTGCAAGTAAAAGGAAAAACGAAGAGGACAACGATGCACGATGATTGTAATTTACTCTAATGCGATTGACTTAGCGAAACAGACACCGACTACTGAAAAACAAAACGATGATAAGGAAAGCACCATCTGGGGGAAATAGTGGATATCCATGTATTTTTGATCTTCCTAGTTTGTTCCAATCAGGATACTGATTGCGGAATTGATGAATGAAATACTCTCCTTTTGCTGTTTGAGTGAAATTCATACAAGTATATTGTTCTTTCATATTTATCCTACCGTTTCGGTCCTTTGCTTTTGATCGCACAATGTTAATCACACATTCTCTACATTTGTTCTTGGTTTGAGAAAGGTAATGATTGCCAATATATTGGAAGCCTTGTTTAGGAATAAATTTAGAGCTCAGTACATGAATATACATTTATTATCAGCTATGGTTTGAAAAGTTATGTCGAGATTGTATTTGCACACAAGAATACTTGCTCCAATAAGTACATTATTTGTAAAAACTACTTTGCTAACATCTCCATTTCATTAGGAAAAAAGGATATAAAACTTTCAAACCACGACGAAAGGGACCTCACAATGATGCATCTAGAATCTGTCATAATTGCTTTTGTTGTAGAATCGTTTATATATATGTAACCCAGTCTTATATGTGTACATGTCTATGTATGTAAATCTGTATATGGTCAGGGTTATATAATCACGTGATCTTGACATCCGTGTTGTGTGTTTGACATATATGTTGACATTGACCTGGACTCGGGACATCTGCAATGCGACAAGTACGACACTGACCGGAACTCGCACTGCACGCTCCAATTTCCCGCCGGACATAACACTCTAACATCCGGTCTGATGACCGCACCATCATTATGTGTTTTGCTCGCGAGGGCAACACATCGTAGGAATCATAATACTAGCCTTAGCTGCAAAGCTACTGAAGGATCGGGGTGCCGGATAGTCTGGTAAGCACAGCATATATGAGTAAACGTGTTTGTGTGTGAGTGTGTTAATTCTACTTTCGGTTTACCTGTATTTAATATTCGTATAGTCCGTTTCATTGTTCTGTGAGTAAGAATGTGTTTGTATATTACAGGTTTCTTGTATAAAGGAACCCGATGAAAGGAATAAAGTATGTTGCAGAGAATCGTTGTCCGATTGATCTTTAAAAAGAGCCTCATGTTACAATGGCGCCCAACGTAAATTGATAAAGAAACCAGACGGTATTCCGGCCAAGAGAGTCCCTTTGCTGGAACAGACTATAGAGGTGGCGGAAGTGACCAACATGTGTTGTTTTGACGTCCGTGAGACTGATGAGTGATGTACAGTACCTGTGATTCGTGGAGAGATGGAGTCGAGGACGCCTCTTTCAGGACCGGGGACCAAGGGATGAAAGCGGAATGAACTTTTGAAAGTGACTTTTGTTGTATATTTCATGTGTATTTGATTATATTGTGTTAATAATATGTATTTTGTGAGTAGCAACTGAGTGTAAGTATGATGTGTTAGGCCAGGGATAACTGTATTTATATCCTGTGCTTGTCAGGCTATCTGGTTAATCCTATATGATTTATATCTATACCGGGTTGCAAATTCTGTCGTCTATATATTTATACTCTATCTAGATCTATTTCTTTTTGCACATAGATTATTAACAAAAGCTTGCAATCACGTACAAGACATTTTGACTGTTAATGACTGATTTGACCAAGTTATTTGTTGTGTGTCATGTATTGTATGTTGTTGAATATTATATAAAGTACTGTGAATTTGAATTGCAGCTAGTGTAATCCAAATCTTGCGAATTTCAACCCAAGGCAGACCATTGTGTACCAATGCAGTTTTCGAGAGATAACATGTATTACAGCAACAGGTTGACAGACAGTAGCGGTTTGGAGTTGTGAGTAAAACTGCATGTGCATGGTTCATTTATTTTGTAGGTGATGAATAGCAAGTTAAGCAAATATGTAGATAAACCCATTTCTTTCAGTGGTGATTTGAGTAGGAAACCAATCATTTTGACTAGTAGCAAGGGGTTTTCTTTGAAACGAAATGTGGATATTGCTAGCAAGATAGGTGTAGGTATTGAATTTGTTTGTAAGGCAGGTGCAAGATTTGCAGATTATTTACCCTGGTTACATAAAAATTTAGAAGCGCGAGTAAATGTTTTAGGAAACATTGTGCTGTATATATGGTTAGGTACCTGTGACCTCACTGTTAAGCAGGGTAAATTTATTAGTCTGAGGCATTCCTCCGATACATGTGCCCAAAATTATCTTGTCCATTATATTACAGAGTTTAGAAAGTTTGTAGCAAAGTTTCCCACTGTAAAGTTGGTTTTTGTAGAAATACCTCCATACTCAATAGTGGAATGGAATCGTAGCAAGGGTCATTGGAATCCAGAGTCATTTCGTGATCAAGACTTTGTATTGAGAAGTCGAGTTACCTGTTTGAATGATTTTTTGCATTCTATTAACAGTGACTTGGGGACAAGGTCACCCTGTCTTAGGGTTGATTTGTTGAAATATAGGAAATCTCGTAAACAGGAGGGTTACAGAGTTTCTATTCATTTTCCTTTCTACAAGGATGGAATTCATCCCGGCACATTGTTAGCAAGATGTTGGATGAAAAAGTTTGTGGAAGCCATTCTGACTGACTGTCTATAGATAAACTTGGAATATCTATTGTTTTTCATTGGATTGCTTGTATTTTGTTGTGTATTTTCAAGTAGATTGTTTAAAGAATGCACACTACGTCACTGGCATGGCAATAGACTCAAGTACCTTGTAGGTAGGGGTCGCCCAATCACTCGGAAACTTGTGTCAGTATATTGTTTATGCCAAGTGTAGGCGTGTCACTATTTTTCTTCATTTTTAATATTGTATATATTGTAGGTAATAGTTGAAGTTACTCCACCTTAACATTTGGATTAGTTGTATATATCAGTATTTTCTCAAACTAAACCAACATGTCTCTGACACAAGAGGAGTTGCACATGATCAGTGTATTGAGTAAGAGTGGAAAGTTCAAAATAACTCCATTAGTCCAGTTACCCTCTAGTACTCCTTATAAGAAAGAACCAGATTTCGAGGAATTCACTGATACAGAAGATGAGAGTGAACTTCCAGGAATAGGTAACAACCTTCAAAAAGGTGCTTTGGTACCAAATAGGGATGTAGGACACTTGTCTGGTAGTGTGAATGAGGGTCGTGATCATTATGCTGTTCAAGGAGTTCCCAAGATACCACCTTTCTCTGGTGAGGATCTTAAAGGGGATGTGACCTTTGGGGAGTGGCGATATGAGGTACGCTGTCTCCAGCATGATCCAGATATTTCTCAGAACCTACTCATGCAGGCTATCAGGAGATCATTAAAAGGGGTTGCTAGGCGGATGCTTAGGTCTTTGGGAGAGACAGCCACTGTAGGAGATATTTTAGAAAAATTGGATACTTTGTTTGGTGATGTGTCTACAAATGGAATGATAATGCAGGAGTTTTTCAGTTGTTATCAATTGAAGGATGAGAGTGTTACCAATTTTGGGTGTCGGTTAGAAAACATGCTTCAGGTAGCAATTGAGGGTGGTTATTTAGATCGAGCTGCCAAGGGAGAGCTACTCCGGCACAAGTTTTGGACATCTTTGTCCTCAACAGAGCTCAAAAGCCAGACTCTTTAAAGAGTTATGATGAACTCTTAAAGGAAATTCGTAGGGTTGAGAAAGAATTGAATATAACACCAAGGCAACCCAGTTCATCAAATGAGAGTACCAAGGGCAGTAGTGGCTAGAAGGCTCATCAGCATGTTATTACAAATAGTTCTGAGTCAGAGAGTTGGAATAAAGATATTAAGGTCTTGGAGAAAAAGATTGATGATAGGTTGCAGAAGATGGATAATAAAGTAGATAAGATCTGGGAAGAGCTTAAGAAACCCTTTCAGGGTAACCAGAGAGGCCGCGGGGGAAATAACAGAGGTTATAACCGTGGCAGGGGTAGATTTAGCAACAATGGACAGAATAAAGAAAGTCAGAAAGGGAATAACCCAAACGAGTAGAGGTCTCTACTGGTGGCCATGTGGGGACCTTATCTGATAAACAGAAAGGCCAAATCTTGTTGGATAGAATGGTGGGGGTGTCCAATGAGGGTACAATTCTTATTGAAGGTGTTGAACTCCCTGCTTTGATTGATAGTGGATCAATGGTCACTACCATATCAGAATCTGGTCTTTGCAGGTTACCAGGAGAAAATCAGTTACTGAATTTGAATGAACTTGGTTTGGAAGTGTCAGTAGCTGATGGGTCACCATTAGGTTACCTTGGATATGTGGAATGCAGTGTTAAATTACCTTTTCTATCAAAAGCTGAGTTCTTTGTGCCTATTTTGGTAGTCCCCGACACCAAATTCAATGCTAAGTGCCCAGTGATAATCGGTACTAATGTAATTAGGCAGTGTAAAGATCTTTTGACACAGGAGGGTTGTGATGTACCTCCAGAGTGGAAACTAGCAGTAGCTAGTATCCAGGCTAAAACTTTTGTGGTCAAAACTCTAGGTAAAAAAATGGTAAGATTAGATCCCTATGAGTCTGTAGTTGTTCAGGGAAGGGCTACAGGTTTAGATACAAGCATGGGTGAAGTTGTAACTGAAAACTTGGATACTGGTCTGAGTTATGCAGTGTGCCCACGTGTAGTGAAACTGGGTAAAAATGCTCATGTAGCTAGGATACCAGTAAAAATTTGCAATATTACTGCAAAACCAATGATTATTAAACCTGGGTCTAACTTATGCCAAATACAAGAGGTCAAGGTAGTTGATAGTCTGGGTACTGATTCGCCTAGCCAGAGTCGGGACACTAAGACAACCAAATCTGTACCTGAGGATTTGGGGGCTACTATAGCCACAGATAACCTAAGTGAAGACCAGCTGTCTCGGGTAAGAAAAACACTTACAAGCTGGTCGCATGTGTTTTCCACGTCTCCCTCTGATCTAGGTAAAACTAGTTTGACTAAACATGAGATAGAATTATTGGACGAGACACCATTCAAACAGCCCTATCGAAGGGTTCCACCTGGCATGTACGAAGAGGTACGCCAGCATCTGAAAGACATGCTTGATGCTGGGGTAGTTAGGGAATCGAATAGTCCATTTTCTTCCAATATAGTGCTGGTTAGGAAGAAGGACGGGTCTCTTCGTTTCTGTATTGATTATATAATGCTTAATTCTCGAACCAGGAAGGATGCCTACATGCTTCCTCGGTTTGATGATGTGATTGACACTTTGAATGGGTCTAAATTCTTTTCCAAGCTAGATCTTAGGTCGGGGTACTGGCAGGTTGAGGTCAAGGAAGAAGACAAACCAAAAACTGCATTTTCTGTTGGGAATCTAGGATTCTATGAATGCAACAGAATGGGGTTTGGTCTGACCAATGCTCCCGCAACTTTCCAGCGTCTCATGGAGAAGTGCATGGGAGACCTGCATTTGAGGGAGTGCTTAGTGTTCATAGATGATATACTGATATTTTCCAAGACTGTTCAAGAACACCTTAACAGGTTGGAGTCAGTATTTTCTAAGCTTGAACAACATGGTCTAAAGTTAAAAGCCTCCAAATGTGAATTTTTCAAAACTAGTGTCACATATCTGGGACATGTAGTGTCAGAGGATGGTATCAGCACTGATCCTGACAAAACAGCTGCTGTCACAGATTGGCCTGAGCCAAGAAACATCAAAGAACTCAGACAGTTCTTGGGTTTTGCAGGTTACTATAGGAGGTTTATGAAAAACTACTCTAAGATAGTTGAACCCCTTAACTCCTTATTAAAAGGACATGGAACTAAGAAGTCTTCTAAGACGCATGACAGTACAACAAAGACTGTACCTGCTAAATGGACTTGGGGCGAGCTTCAGCAGAAAGCATTTGATGAAGTCAAGATAATGCTCGTAAACACTCCGATTTTGGGGTATGCTGATTACTCGTTACCCTTCGAAGTTCATACAGACTCTAGTGGGTCTGGTCTTGGTGCTGTTTTATATCAAAAACAAGAGGGTAAGCTGCAGGTGATAGCATATGCTAGTCGTGGTCTTAGACCCAGTGAGAAAAATTACCCAGCACATAAGTTAGAGTTTTTAGCTCTGAAATGGGCTGTCACAGATAAATTCCATGACTATCTTTATGGTATGGAATTTGAAGTCGTGACAGATAACAACCCGTTAACTTATGTACTTGCAAAGGCAAAACTGGATGCTACCAGTCATCGTTGGGTCGCAGCACTGGCAAGCTATGACTTTACTATCACTTACAGGGCAGGCAAATTGAATGCTGATGCTGATGGTCTGTCTCGCAAACCTCAGCTATTTTCTGAGGAAGTGAAAGCTATTTGCCAAGCAGCCTTGGTATCTGTCCCTTTAGCTGAGTGCCTTACTCAGGATGCTGTCCTTCCTTCGGCCGGGGGGGTGATGGTATCTGGAGAAGAGTTAGGTAAAGTCAATTGGGCGGCTGCTCAGAGAGGGGATGTGACCATCAGTAGAGTTGTTCAGCTCATCACTAGCGATCCTTTTCCCAGGAGAGAAGCACTAAAGAGTGAACCTGCAGAGGTACTAAGATATTTAAGGGAGAGAAAACGCCTTGTGTATGAGAATGGCATTCTCTATAGAATCGCTAGTGTTGAAGCTGAGAGAGTGAAACAACTACTGCTCCCTGCAGCTTATCGGAATGATGCACTTAAGGGGGTTCATGACGATGTGGGTCATATGGGAAGAGAGAAGACTCTGTGGTTAGCAAAACGTAGGTTTTATTGGCCTGGGTTAGAAGGTGATGTCAACACATGGGTAGAACAGTGTGAACGCTGTATTTTGCGAACACCTGTGAGAGCGGTGGCAAACTTAGTCCCTATAGAAACTTTCAAACCTATGGAACTGGTGTGTGTTGATTTCTTAAGCCTGGAAAAGTCTAAAGGTGGTTTCGAAAATGTGTTGGTGATAACAGATCATTTCACGAGGTATGCGCAAGCTATTCCGTGTCGCAACCAATCAGCACATACTACAGCCAAGGCTCTGTATGAACACTTTATTGTGTACTACAGTTTTCCAGAGAAACTTCACAGTGACCAGGGCCGCAATTTTGAGAGTAGGGTAATTAAGGAACTGTGTAAACTTGCGGGTGTGAAAAAAACGAGAACTACTCCATACCACCCTATGGGGAATGGTTCTGTTGAGCGATTCAATCAAACACTTATTAAGATGCTCTCTACCCTTGAGGATGACAAGAAGTCTGATTGGAAATCGTATGTCGCACCTCTTGTGCAGGCCTACAATGCTACCAAAAATGATTCCACCGGTTTTTCTCCCCATTATCTGATGTTTGGGTGGCACCCACGTTTATCAGTAGA
Source organism: Pecten maximus (assembly GCF_902652985.1). Taxonomy (NCBI): domain Eukaryota; kingdom Metazoa; phylum Mollusca; class Bivalvia; order Pectinida; family Pectinidae; genus Pecten; species Pecten maximus. The sequence goes on along the minus strand of NW_022982779.1, from coordinate 71,615 downwards.
TGCTTTCCTGGGATTGGAGCCATCAGACCAGGGAAAGGGGGCTGATCATCAAACATACATAACCAAACTCCGGGGGGAAATGGAGTATGCATATCAGGTCGCTACGGATGAAGCACGGAAAAGTGCCGCCCGGAACAAAAATAGATATGACATGAAGATTCGAGATTCTAAGCTCGAATCTGGTGATAGGGTGTTAGTGAGGAAAGTAGGTTTTAAAGGAAAACATAAACTTGCTGATAGGTGGGAAAAGAATCCTTACGTAGTCTTGAGTATACCAGATAGTGAATTACCTGTGTACAGGGTAAAGTTGGAAACTGATAAGGGGCCTGTCCGGACTTTACATAGAAATATGTTGTTGCCCTTTACAGCTATTCCACCTGGAGAGCATATGCCGGAGGTCGACTGCAAGGTCACTCCAAAACGAGGCATCAAGATTGTCACTGATATTGATCAGGGTCATCCTGAATCCGATTCTGACTCGGATAACTCTCAGGGCTATCATACGTATGTGATCCCACAGAGAAGGAAAAAACCAGGATTACCTCCCTTGGACAAAGGTCAATGGAGACATGAATCCAGGTCTTCTCATAAGAGTATCAGTAATATAGATTCCCAAAACAACACTCCTCCAATAGCATTGTCATCATCATCGCGAGATAATTCGTATCATAGCGAAACCCGTATAAACAGTGATTCCGCTGGGAACACTGGAACTGACATGAGTCACCTAAATACTCACGTAAAGGTGACAGATGATGAATATGCTGCCAGTCATATCAGTGACACTGATATCAGGGAACAGAGTACAGAATCAAGTCCTGGAGTTAGGCGGTCTCAGAGAACCAGAAAACCTCCAGAACGGTTCGGTCAGTGGGTTTGTTCCCAAATGAAAACCGATAGACAGGAAATTTATGTTTAACCATACGTGTAGCATACAGTTTTGTAATGAGGTATAAAATATCACATTTTATATTTTATGAATGCCAGTTGTATCTCTGGTTAGGATGGATTGTCAAGGACATACATAATAGAGTATAACCAATTTGTAGTTGGGATTAGTGTATTCTGTAAAGTGATGGCAATACACCTATTGTTTTATCTAGTCTACTCTGGTATGTATCAGAGTATGCTGGTAATCCGTTATCGATAATTTAATAATTGTGAAAGTTATTATTTTACAGGAGGAATAATTTCCATTTATTGCAGGAGCTGCTCTCTTCGTATGTTGTTACATGTATTATGTAGTTAAAGGTTGTAAATAACTATCTATTTTTCTCATAGGTCGTCCAAGAATGGCTGTAGGAAAATGTGGGACACATTTTCATTAAGGGGGGGAATATGTAACCCAGTCTTATATGTGTACATGTCTATGTATGTAAATCTGTATATGGTCAGGGTTATATAATCACGTGATCTTGACATCCGTGTTGTGTGTTTGACATATATGTTGACATTGACCTGGACTCGGGACATCTGCAATGCGACAAGTACGACACTGACCGGAACTCGCACTGCACGCTCCAATTTCCCGCCGGACATAACACTCTAACATCCGGTCTGATGACCGCACCATCATTATGTGTTTTGCTCGCGAGGGCAACACATCGTAGGAATCATAATACTAGCCTTAGCTGCAAAGCTACTGAAGGATCGGGGTGCCGGATAGTCTGGTAAGCACAGCATATATGAGTAAACGTGTTTGTGTGTGAGTGTGTTAATTCTACTTTCGGTTTACCTGTATTTAATATTCGTATAGTCCGTTTCATTGTTCTGTGAGTAAGAATGTGTTTGTATATTACAGGTTTCTTGTATAAAGGAACCCGATGAAAGGAATAAAGTATGTTGCAGAGAATCGTTGTCCGATTGATCTTTAAAAAGAGCCTCATGTTACATATATATATTTGATAAGTAAAAATAAGCAAATGCATGCACTTGAAATGAGAAATTAAAAGAGATATCAAATCTTTTCTGATTACTAGTTACAAATTGGTTATTTTAAGCTAGATAAACAAATCAAATACAAATGCATTAATGACAATCAAATATGGTTTAACAGTAAGGTCAATATTAATAGAAAAATGTTCAAGATCTTCTGGTCTGGGACCTACTGATGATTCACTTGCTGCCTGCAGGGTTGTTTTATTGGTGACCTCATCCTTAGATTCAGGAAATCCAGATAATCGGACTAGGTGTCAACGACCATGTTGTTTTAGGTCGTCGAGCTGCATACGAAGTGTATTTTTTCAGCTTCGAGTTTGAACAATTGATCAACAACAGGTGCCATCTGACGCTTTACAGCGGTAGTGTGTCCCCCGACAGCAGGCCATCCTGTCTACGTGTGTCAGAAATGTTACCGGAATTTTGGGGTGTCCTGGTAAAGGAATAATCTGAAACATAAGGAGATTACTCCCTGAATTTTCTAATTTCAAAAAGTGAGGTTGTAGACAATGGAGTAAGTGAACGCTTTGACATAGGGGTAGACATTTGTCAAATGAAAGGTCAACATGTAATGTACTATATAAAAGTCACAACGCTATGAACGCTGGACACACGTACAGTTCAATGTAAACAATGACTTGTTTGTCGAGGATGATTGACTTTTTTGTAGAAGAATATTTGGGACAGCAATCCCTTCCAAAATTATCAGTACCCTGCTAGGGTCCAACTATTAAGGATAATGATATATAGAGTGAAAGGAATTGATAAAATATATGAAGCGTGACTTGTTCAGACGTTAGACCCCATTGGTTAGGTAAAATATTCATACCCAGTGATATTGTAGTGAGGCGCTACTGTCAAGTAGCATCCAACCAATACAAGGCCGATGCGCTGAATAAAACACGTTGCTCAGTGAACTCCGAGGGGCACCTACTCAGAGTGGCCCCCTGTCCTACATGGACGGTGTACATATTTCTGATATTTGCCGGCAAGTAAGCCTTAAAAGTATTCGAAGGAGCTCTAGAAATGTTCACGAAAATTAAGATATTTAAGTTATGTTGATGAAACTCCAGAAAACTTCAAGTCAGCTATTTCATTTCATTCGACTTACAAAAATGTTTAAGTCGAAAAACAGGCAAAGCCTATATAAATTTTCTCCGACGATGATTAAAGCAATATATTGATATTGTGTAACTTCAAGATATAACATCTTAAAATGAAATGGTAAATTATAACATTTAAAGTGGGATAATTCCTTTATACATTTTGATTAAATTAACTTCACTCGTCGCACACACATAATAAAATTTAAGTATTATTCGATTATTAAAATGTTATTTAAAGTTATCACATAATTGATCTGTTATCCAGTGAATTTAACCGTGCATTTTATGTTGCATATGTAACTAGTTATAAATACCCTCACGTACATTTGGCCAGCCTTATCACATTTTCCTACTGTTATTGATATTGCTTCGCGTTGTAGTACTACTCTACGCTTCATAGTAAATATAGACGACACGATACTGTTTACACTGGGCACATTCGTCAAAATCGATTGCAAATGCAAAGGAAATGTGGTAAAGGTAATGCAGTCAGCTACTGGTCCTCCGTGTAGAGTTTTATTCAACGGAAATGACTTTGAGGTTTATTTTAGTTAAGGGAGATTAGCTCTGAACGAAACTGAAAACGTCCCGTTGGTGTCAGAGCAGATGACAGAGACGTCGACTCGGGAAACCAGACAAACTCATGATAAAGAAAATCAATCTCGATTTGCTAATGTTCCAAAAGAATCCATTCAGGACTTTGTTGGTCACAGGCAAATACAATCACTTTAAGCAAGACATGTTCATGGCGAAAGAAAACGAATATACGTCCTTCCATCACATCCAACCATCAGAGCTATGCCAACTGCTTTGCAAATTCTATATCACGATGTTTTTAATTGTTAACTCAGTTCACTCAGGGGTTTTATGGGCAGTTATGACCGTCAGTAACGTAGATTGAGATACGGGTACAGTCCTGCTACCAGTAGGGAGTTTTCGCAGTTTCAAAACGTTTTAAAATAAAAATAACGTGAACTCGAACGTAACGGGTTGGGAAATCGCAACAAAAAAGGCTAACCCGATAACTGGATAGGAAATAGACACACTTTAGAGTATAAACAACTAGGGCAACATCATTCGGACACTGTTATAAACACTCATTCATTTTGGTCTGAGAGGCTCACATGAACATCGGTATATGACATAGGTGTTTAAGAGATAGGCTATAGGAACAAACAAACCTACCTCATTGATGAGGGAATGGTCAATCGCAACTGGACTCTGCGGAGACAAGCGTCTCACAAATTACAGTGCAATAAAACACCTTGTATAAACACTTGTAAGCAAAGGAGTATCGACAAATACCATCGTCCAGTTTACTGGGCATTGTAATTTACAATTTGTTAATAATTACAGCCACATCAATGAGGAAACTCACAAGAACATATCCAGATTGTTTTCATATCTCAATTATGCCAGTACTCTTATGACAAATGTGCAGAACAACGTTTCAATCAACACCTCGGCTGTGACAAGTGTGCAGAATACTGTTAACACCGACTCGACCACCACGTGTGTAACGGGACCGAAATTGGCCAGTAAATCCTTTTTTCCTCGGAGATGTGCAAATGCTGTTTGGTGGTAATGTGTACGGTGGACGCTTCAGCATCAAAATAAACAATAACTCTGATAACTCGCACCCAAGACCGCAAAAACGTCGTCGGAAATTTTATCAGATTCCGACAGTTAGTTACTTTCGCACAATTGTACACATGACAAGGTCATGGTCACATTATGGAATGCTGCGCGCTATGACGCCATAAACTAGGTAATATATTTGATCGACATTCAGAGAATGGATTTCTCTTTAATGTTTTAAATGTGATGAAAGTAATGTGGGATGTATTAAATTCATCAAAGTCAATATCGTGTATTATTGTCATTTTTTTTTTTTTATTTTTGCTGCAGACTAGGTATTATTTTTAATGGCGGACACATCATTACTCATTTAATATTTTAAATGCGGTTAATGTCGACCGTTACAAGTTTTAAGACCGTCCTTACATAATTGTAATATTTTAATTATGTGATAAAAATATCTTAAATATGTTTATATTTCATATGAAAAGGTTCGCAAAATTAAAACAAACTTTTATCCTCGTTTCATAAAATCTTGTATAAATGACAACTAATATAAGATTATATATATAAGAGAATAATTTACAGAAAATGCTATCTTATATTATGTAGAGTCATGGCTGATTCGATCATATGGAGTTCAAAACGTCTGGATTTTACATCATTTAGTAACTCTCTTTAGTTCTGTCACAGTCACGACAGTCATTGACATAACTACTTACAGAAATATATAGCGAAAGTCTCAGATAAGCATAAACTTGATACCCAGGGACATAATGTGAGACTGTTTGTTATCCCAAAAAGTAGGGACAAGACGGGTTATTTGTTAAATAAATTAATATTTGAAATACAACAATAATTTATAATTTGATAAGAAAAAAATATTAGCCTTTCTTTCCCCTTCTTTAAATAGAAAAACAAAATGTGTCTGTCCATTCAATTTCATGAATGACATCTTTATTAAGTTGGCTTTATTAAGCTGAAAGAGTGCGGGAGTTCATTATTTAAAGTGTAAGTACACATTAGAAAGAGGAAAAAAACTGTCAAAATGATTATCATTACATATAGGTAAATGAAATATTCTTATTTGTATGAGTTAATGGGGGTTGTGGTTGTTTTAATTGCCAATTAAAATAGGACGTCTTGAAAGTACTGAGGTGACAGCCCAGGCGTTATTTCATACATCCTTATTTGCTGATAGGGTTTCCCAAGCAAGTTCTCGAAAATTGTGAAATGATCCAGATCTAAGTCCTGCTATAATTCTAGCTGCTACTGATCGGAAAAGATTCATTAAGTGAAATTATTTATATATTATGTCTGCATTTTGAAAATGGGATACCCTGATCTTGTAAGGTCTTCGTATAGCAATCCAAGTCCTTTATTTACGGAACAAATTATATAAGATGGGTTATAATGAACTTTATATCTTATACTTTATAAAATATCTTATATAATAAATGATATATCTTATATCCTTTTCTTCAAAATATATCTTATATAAGATATATCATAAAATGCATGCGATATCTCATTTCGACATTTTATAAGATATCTTAAATAATATATCAGATATAAACAAAATTATATAAGATATCTTATAAACTCTGATTAAAAGATATCTTAACAAGTACAATATTTAAATTTGAGATATTTCACTCTCCTTCACTCGTTGACGGGGCTGAGATGAAGCTTAAACTACATATAATGGTTTGACAGAGGTATATAATTGCCAAATATATTCATTTTTGCTCGAACATGACATCTGTTCCATGCCTAGCCGATCGTATTCGAGACAGGGGGTTTATTGTTTCTGTTTCACGTGCCTTTCAACAAAACGGAAGTTACCTTACAGAGGGAGCAGCCATTCTCAAACCTTTAGGTTTTGCCGGTCTCACGAGAGTCTCGTTCTTTATAAGATATTTTATTAACTTTCTATATAAGATATTCTGTAGATTATACATAACTTTTATGAGATATCTTATGAATAACAGTTTATAAGATATATCATAAAAGATGTAAGATATACTATATATCTTATGATATATCTTATATATTATTTAAGATTACATACATTTTAATATATATCTCATGAACATATACGATATTTCGTAAACAAATAATATATTTTACATAATATATCAGATATGTTATATAATAGTAAAATACTGGATCAAAATTGCTCCGCGAATAAATGAAAACTTGGCTCACCATATCATCGGGGTCACAGACTTAAAAAGTCTGCTAAAAGGCAAATATTATTGAAAAATTGTTAGTGATGTTATTGATCTAGAGGGGAGAAAGTAAGAGTAACCCTTTACAATTAACTGCTTAAGATATTTAGAAATAAAGTTCCGGTTATAATGTAACTTTTTACTGTTTTGAGGGGATAATACACTTATCTCCAATATCTTTTACCTAAGTATACTTTTGCCACCTTCTTTGCTTTGTCCGGAACTGGTTATGTGTCATGTAAAGAATATCATATGGAAATTATCATTCATGGATGTGTGTACATTATGAGAAGTCAATCATCCTTGACAAACAGGTGTTATTTCATTGAACTGTACGAGTGTCCTGTGTTCATAGCGTTGTGACTTTTATATAGTACATTACATGCTGACCTTTGATTTGCGACTTCTCCACCTTTACGTCAAAGCGCCTACATTCTTCATGGTCTACAACCTCGCCATTTGTGAAAAAAAAAACTCAGATATTATTCTCCTTGTGCTTTGAAGCATTAGTTTACCTCGACACCCAAGAATTTCGGTAACATGTCTGACACGCCAGCTCAACTATTCGTTCCTCCCAGCCTACACATATCCTAATCCAGCATATGCTTTATCAACAACCTTGTCAGCTTACCGACTCCCCCTTATTTCTGATGCTTTGTCGATATCCAGTTCTGACGTAGACATGATAGCCAGGGCCGTAAGGGGCCTACTGTTAGTGTACATCAACACTGCTGTAAAGCGTCAGATCGCACTTTTTGTTAATTGAGTGACAAAAATCGAAGATAAAAATACACTTCGCATGCAGCTCGACTACCTAGAACAACATGACCGTAGACCCCTTATCCAATTATCCGGATTTCCTGAATCAAGAATGAGGTCACCAATAAATTAATCCTGCAGGCAGGAAGTGAATCATCGGTAGATTTCAAACCAGAAGATATCGAACAATCTCACCGTGTTGGACGGCCGACCTCAAATTGTCGCCAGACTACGATCAACTGGTGCAAAATTGGAAATTTTGAAGTCTAGTTCTGGTTTTCGTTCCGACATCTAATTTCATATGTTTGTTTCAGTAAACGAGGACTTAACTCAGTACCGCAGTAAACCCTCGTACTATGCAAGACGACTTATGAAGGACGATGCTATCTGTTAACGGGGAGATTTTGGTACTAGACAAACGTTTTAAAGTGTTCATCATTCGACACGAGATCGACTAGACACAACAGACTGTTCCTTCTTGGATAGATTTAAACCCCCGTGCAAAACTTCCAATAAAATGATTATTGATATAAAGCACATACAACCATACTATGTTAATGCAGTATGTATATTATTACTGCCATGTTCATAATTTCACATATATGATGAAATTATCTCCCACATTCCGGACGGACAGTAAAACATTAAGGACTCTTTCTGGGGGACGGGAGTGTTAGTAACTAGTTCCATTATCTTATAGAACGATATAGGAGCGACTAACTGCATGTGGCCATTTTATGACAAAATTGAAATAATTAAAGCGTCGTAACCTAGTGAAATTATCCTACTCTGATGATATTCATATATGTTAATTTGATCATAATCGAGCATTTATGTCATATTTAAAGTATACATAGTCACCTTTGTCTCCTAATGGTGCATATTAATATAATCATGTTGGTAATTCTACTCAGTTATAATATAAGTCTCTCTCTCTCTCTCTCTCTCTCTCTCTCTCTCAACAAAAGAAATAAAACAATCTGAATCTGGCTATTTCAGGTGCATTTCGTACTATCACCACTGGAGTCGGTCCTATACGTATTTCGTACTATTGACTGTTGATCTTATGCATATTTTTTGTAGGATCGACTGTCGCTCTTTTGTTTATTTCACACTTTCGACTGTTGATCGTATGTGTAATTTGCATTGTCGTCTGAAGATCATGTGCATTTTTGCAATATCAACTTTTGATCGCACGTATACTTTGCACTTTCGATTGTTGATCTTATGTATAGTTTGCACTATCGACTGTTGATCTTGTGTATACTTTGCACTTTTTACTGATGATCCTGTGTGTTTTTTGCACTATCAATATTATGTGTCTCTCGTACTATTGCCTTGTAATCTTGTCAGTCACCCCACGATTCTATACCATATGTATTTCGCACTTTCGCATTATTGACTTTTAGATCCTTTACACTCATCCAACAAGTCTATGTCATGCGCATTTCATTTTGGAAAATAATTCTAGTTATGGCAGTTTTGGTCGTATTTTTCAGTATCATTCAATTTCAACTTTTCAGCAAATGCTGATGCAACTTTGCCGCAATATTCAACATTTCATATTACTTTCTCCCCAGTCTACGGAAGTAAGTTAATGCAAAAACAAATGTCAGAATGTATGGATAGCTAAGTTTTCATAACATGAAAGCTATGTTGTAATAATATGCTTAAATTTATGTTGGTATCATTAAAAGGGGTAGTGCGTTGTTTTTCATAGCAATACTGGCGATTAGAGCATATTTTGTTTGAACTTGAGACCGATAGTTCTTTTCGCCAGTATAGCCACGAAAAACAACGACGTACTCTCCCCACTCTAACACGTTTACCCTCGCATCTATTTAGAAACCTTGTTTTAAATCACTACAAGTACACTGTTAAGTACTCTGTGACCTACGCTAGTGACGTGTCATACTGTGTCCGATTGACCAATCAGAAAGAAGCTTTCAAAGTCCGTCATTCGGCCACGCCCATACTGGCGAGAATTCGATATGTATGTTGACGAAGCGGTGTATCTGGATTGTTTTGAAAGTCTGGTTACGGAAGATTTAACGACATATTTGGATTTACGCTGTAAGCATAACGACATGTGCGTTTTGACGAACTCAGTGTTGATGTGTTTCTACAGGCTCAACCGTTATGCGCAGTTTTGTGCACCTGTTTCATTTCCTTTCGGATTTTACTTGGCTAGATGCCTACACACGGACGAAATGAACGTTTCAATCAATAAATCACGATAAGAATCATGTTAATGATTTTTTTTATATTCATTCAGTTTATTCATTCTTGTCGATATCTTCACTTTCGCTTACAATATCACGGGTTATCAATCATAAATGGTGCAGGTGATGAATTTCGCTACGAGTCGAACTTGAGGCTATAATAATGTTTTGATTAGAAACAGGACGTGGCTTAACGGGATAGATCAGGCTTTATCGCAGATTAAAACACGGTCCGTAACCAATCACAACACGTGTTGCAAACGAATCGTGTTAGAATGTCTCTTAGTGCATTATGCATTACAATTTTTAATGATTAAATGGAAACATAACTTATTCTGAAGTACTCTAAAACAAAACCTAGACAAACTCTTTTTTCCCAAATCGTTCAGGTAACAAGTCCCACAGGTAAACATCTCGGAAAAACTAACACAGGTAAAATAAAGGATAAGAATGAAACTTTGGTTTGTCTTTGTCTTACAACCATTACAACAATAGGTTAACCGTAATAAGACAATGAAACAAATATAATGCAGCCTGTTTACAGAGTCTGTATCCATTTAACCACTCTCAAAAAATACATTTTCTATAATGTAAATGATTCAATTCCCACCATACACATTACTTTTACTAGAGTATCATAAGTTTCAGCTCAAACATTTTTTTTTTTTTAATTGATGAATTGCCTTTACTGTACTATTTAACAACCACTGTATATGAATAAAGTTCTCTCTTCAGCTTCCTAGAGATGATAAGGAAAGCATATCAAGTTCAAGGCCATACACATATGTCCTAGTGAAGAACTTAGTCCACACAGCTACATTTATAATACAGCGAGCACATGAAATGACTAAAAACTCACAAGTTCTAAGATAGTTCATCACCATCACAGCCTAGATTTCAAAGTCCCTGACTTTACTGAGTTAAAACAGTCATTTTAAAGCACTGACATAAATAGTGTTGCACAGGAGGTACGACGACAACATTATTATGCTGTAAACGGGCGATAGTGTGAAGTTCCGTGTGTCTAATTGCGACGAGTACTAGTGAAGTGCTGATCAGCCTGACAAAGGTCAAGGTCGTCCCTCATGCGATGCTTGAAAAATCCACCCCATCCCTACCAGTGTCCCTCGCTGAGCTGTGCATCATCTATATCCTGGTCAGGCGTCCCACCGGATGCCTAGCCGATGACCTTTGTTGTTTTGAAAAACACCTTTTCTGAAGTAATAAAAGAAATTGGAGATCGACCCAGTGAAGAATTTGATCTAGCTATCAAGTGGTTAGGACCTGAATCCAAACGTCATGCTGTTAGTCTTCGTACTTCAAATTCTAACAACCCAGCAGCTGGACTGAAGTTGATGTGGGGCAGACTTTATGAAAGGTATGGAAGCCCAGAAAGTGTAGAGGCGTCGGTGAAAAGTAAACTGGCAAAGTTGCCCAAAATGACAATTAAGGACAGGTTAAAATTTTACGAACTAGCAGATGTTTGTGATGAGATCAGATCTTTGAAGAGCGATAAGAACTACATGACTCTATTGAGTTATTTTGATACATCGGTTGGTGTGAACCCCATTGTTCAAAAACTACCCCTATTTTTGCAGAACAAGTGGCGTGATAGGGCAATTAATTACAAGAACCTGCACAAAGTCGCATATCCGCCGTTTGACTTTTTTTTTGTGGAATTTCTACATCAGTTTGCTACAGCGATGAATGATCCAGCATTCATATTTGAGGACGGTACCACCGGTTCAAGTGCGCCTCGCAGCAAAGGCAGTCCAAAATTGAAAAAACCTCAGTGTGTCAGTAAAAACAACAAGTGTTTCAGAACAAAAGGAGCCTTCAACAAAGTTTCCAAACAGGTGTCCAATTCATAAGTTTCATCATTCGCTGAACACATGTGTAGCTTTCAGGAACAAACCTATTCAAGAACGGAGAAAGATTGTCAGAGAAAATGAACTCTGTTTCAAATGTATTGATTCTAAAGACCATAAAGGTTTTAACTGTCCGGTCTCTATTAAGTGTAAAGATTGTGGTAGCAATAGACATTCAACAGGCATGCACTTTGATGTTTCGACTAGCAATTCAACATCTACTGAATTTCCAATAGGAACTGAAACACCCTCACATGTGCATGGCGGGGAGTCTTCTACATCCTTGTCTGTTAAATGTACCCAAGTTTGTAAGGACACAGTGAATGATAAGTCCTGTTCTAAGACTGTGTTAGTAAAGGTTTTTAGCAGTAAAGATCCTAGTAATTACAGGATTACCTATGCAATTCTGGACGACCAGAGTAATAGGACGTTGGCAGCACCAGAACTTATTGACGAATTTGATGACTGTGAATCACAGGCTATCAATTATAAACTATCCTCGTGTGGAGGAGAGGTATCAGCATCTGGAAGGCAAGTTAGTGGATTAGTCGTTCAATCTTTGGATGGCTCGTGTATGTTTGACTTACCTCCAGTGATAGAATGTAGCAATATACTAAGTTCCAAAGACGAGATACCAAGTCCAGACAGTGTCCGACATTATTCTCACTTAAGCAATCTTGAGTGTTTCATTCCAGATGTACAAGATGACTGCAATATTTCTCTACTTATTGGAAGAGATTTACCTGCTGTTCACCATGTTGTGGACCAGCGTGTTGGTGACTGTGAAAGTGATCCATTTGCACAGAGACTTCTCATGGGTTGGGTCATTATCGGAGAAATTTGTGTGGGTAAAGTACACCCGTCGACAAGCATCAACGTGAAGAAGATTAATGTGTTAAGCGACGGAAGACCTACTCTACTAGATCCATGTAGACAATCAGTTACATGCTCGATTGAAGATTCTTCATTTTTTGTCAAAACTAAGGACGACGACAAACAAGGAATGTCCTATGAGGATAAGTCATTTATGAAACTAATGGAAAATCAGTTTGGTAAGGATGCTGATGGACACTGGTCTGCGCCATTGCCGTTCAAATCCCTGAGACCCCGTCTTCCAAACAACTATGAACAAGCAGCTCGGAGAGCCAAGATTCTTGAGTCTCCACAAAGATGTCACCAAATGCAAACATTTCATGACTTTATGGAAGGCATACTGAAGAAAGGGCATGCTGAGCTGGCACCATCGTTACAGGTAAAGGAAGAGTGCTGGTTTCTTCCACTCTTCGGTGTTTATCATCCAAAAAAGAAAGACAAGATAAGAGGAGTGTTTGACTCGTCTGCGACTTATCAGAACATTTCGCTGAACGATGTTTTAATGTCCCGTCCGGACCTTACAAACAATCTTATAGGGGTGTTACTCAGATTCCGAGAAGAAAAGATAGCTGTTTCAGCTGACATAGAACATATGTTCTATTGTTTCTATGTGGTACCCGAGTATCGCAGGTACCCGAGGTTCTTATGGTATAAGGACAATATCTTCGGTAATGAGTTGGTGCAGTATCAAATGTGTGTGCATGTTTTCGGTAACCGGCCATCACCTTCTGTCGCAAACTATGGATTGCAGAAAGCGGCCGAGAACTTGGTGCATGAAGTAAGGCAGTGCGAATCTGAGGCTTTAGTCGTTCTTAGTAAAACTAAGGAAACGCTCTGGATGGAAGGAAAAATTCGTCTTCACTAATTCGCTTCAAACAGTAAAGGGTTGCTTGGTGAATTCGAATCAAATGACTTGGACAAAAAACTTATTGACATGAACTTAAGTGAAGATTTGCCTTTGCAAAATAGTCTTGGATTAGTCATGGATCTAAACTCTGACAAGTTTGTGTTTACAGTGTCCCTAGCAGACAAACCTCCTACGAGACGAGGAATCCTGTCAACCGTTAACGGTTTGAATGACCCGCTAGGATTTGTTGCTCCATTTACAATCAAAGGCAAGGTCATTCTACGTAACCTATTAAGACACAATCCAGATTGGGATGAGCCTTTATCAGCGGAAGTATTGACCGAGTGGAATGACTGGAAAAATTCTTTATGTGATCTAAATGACGTGAGCATTCCCAGATGTTATGTTATTGATGGTTTGAGATGCATCGGAGTCAGCCATTGCAGCTTCGGCATATGTAGAGGGAATCAATGAAAGTGGAAAGACACACTGTGGATTTATTATGGGAAAGTCTAAAGTTGCCCCTCTCCATGGTAACACAATTCCACGTCTGGAGCTATGTGCGGCTTTACTTCGCACTGACATTGCAAGAACAATATCTGATGAGTTAGACGTGCCATTGAGTGATTTCACATTTTTCAGTGATAGTAGAGTTGTGCTCGGTTACATAAGTAATGACAAGCGCAGGTTTCATATTTATGTCGCGAACAGAGTGGAGCGTATCAAACAAGTTTCCGTTTCACAGCAGTGGCATTATGTACCGACGCATTTGAATCCAGCAGATCAAGGAACACGTTTTGTGAGTGCAGAAGATTTACAGGAGAGTGCATGGTTACATGGACCTAAGGAAACAACTGACAAGGAGTGTAACTCTGTAGATTATGTTTCCTATCCTTTGATTCAACCGGATGAAGACAAGGAAGTGAGAGCTGAGGTAAACGTCAGTAAAACACAGGTTACTCATCAGGATCAAGAGCAAAAATTGATGAGTCGGTACTTTATTTACCCGACTAGTTCACGCTTTCAAGGTACTTCGTAATTTTGTGAAACATTTTAAAGCATCTGAATTGATTGAACATGATGCGTATAAGGATTCACAAACATTCATTCTCAAAACTGTGCAGGAGGAACATTATGCGAATGAGTTGAGTTGCATTAGAACTGGCAACCGTTTTGACAAGTTTCTTTTTGACAGAGGATGTAAATGGCTGTTCAATTCACCTCATTCATCACACAAAGGGTGGTGCCTGGAAAGAATGACTGGGATTGTGAGAAAGGTTTTGAACAGTATTATGCTGGAACATGGTAACAAGGAGATTACCCATGAGGTTTTAGTTACATTCTTTGCAGAAGTTTCCGCTATTGTAAATTCGCAACCCTTAGTGCCAGTGAGCTCCGATTCGGAACCACCATTTGTGCTTTCACCGAATATGTTACTTACTCAAAAGACTGATTCATGTGTAACGTCGTTCGACATTGGTGAATTTGACACTAAGGATATGTTTAAAGCACAATAGAAAAGAGTGCAGTTTCTCGCTAATGTTTTTTGGACAAGATGGATGAAGGAATTTCTGTGTAGTCTGCAGCAGCGGCGGAAGTGGTTATACAGTACACCAAACCTTCAGGAAAATGATGTAATTCTACTCAGAGAGAAAGACCTTCATCGCAACTCACGGCCTATGGGTATTGTTGTTGACGCGTTAAAAAGTAAAGACAATATTGTTCGGAAAGTTCAAGTACGCATGTTTCGCAATGGGAAACCTGCCATTTATACAAGGCCAATCAGTGAAGGGGTTCTTCTGGTAAGAGGACAGTGAACCAAAACTTATTGCACACAAGTGCACACATAACATGTGGTTGATTTGATAATGACTTTTGTTAATTAATGTGCCTTCACATTTCATTTGAATTTGTAATGTGTATGATTATTGAGATGGTTGAAAATATTATATTATTACCCAGATAAAGTGATGTTTTACCTGTGTAGACTGGTGTAGATTTACATTGTATAGGTATGTATTACCCAGGTAAGGTGATGTATTCACCTGTGTAGACTGGTGTAGATTTACATTGTATGGGTATGTATTACCCAGGTAAGGTGATGTATTCACCTGTGTAGACTGGTGTAGATTTATATTGTATGGGTATGTATTACTCAGGTAAGGTGATGTATTCACCTGTGTAAACTGAAGTAGATTTACATTGTATGGGTATGTATTACCCAGGTAAGGTGATGTATTCACCTGTGTAGACTGGTGTAGATTTACATTGTAAGGGTATGTATTACCTGGGTAAGGTGATGTATTCACCTGTGTAAACTGAAGTAGATTTACATGGTATTGGTATGTATTACCCAGGTAAGTTGATGTATTCACCTGTGTAGACTGGTGTAGATTTGCATTGTATGGGTATGCATTACCCGGGTAAGGTGATGTATTCACCTGTGTAGACTGGTGTATATTTACATTGTATAGGTATGTATTACCCAGGTAAGGTGATGTATTCACCTGTGTAGACTGGTGTAGATTTACATTGTACAGGTATGTATTATCCAGGTAAGATGATGTATTCACCTGTGTAGACTGGTGTAGATTTACATTGTATAGGTATGTATTACCCGTGTAGACTGGTGTAGATTTACATGGTATAGGTATGTATTATCCAGGTAAGGTGATGTATTCACCTGTGTAGACTGGTGTAGATTTACATTGTATGGGTATGTATTACCCAGGTAAGGTGATGTATTCACCTGTGTAGACTGGTGTATATTTACATTGTATGGGTATGTATTACCCAGATAAGGTGATGTATTCACCTGTGTAGACTGGTGTAGATTTACATTGTATGGGTATGTATTACCCAGGTAAGGTGATGTATTCACCTGTGTTGACTGGTGTAGATTTACATTGTATGGGTATGTATTACTCAGGTAAGTTGATGTATTCACCTGTGTAGACTGGTGTAGATTTACATTGTATAGGTATGTATTACCCAGATAAGGTGATGTATTACCTGTGTAGACTGGTGTAGATTTACATTGTATGGGTATGTATTACCAGGTAAGGTGATGTATTCACCTGTGTAGACTGGTGTAGATTTACATTGTATGGGTATGTATTACTCAGGTAAGGTGATGTTTTCACCTGTGTAGACTGGTGTAGATTTACATTGTATAGGTATGTATTACCCAGGTAAGATAATGTATTCACCTGTGTAGACTGGTGTAGATTTACATTGTATTGGTATGTATTACCCAGGTAAGGTGATGTATTCACGTGTGTAGACTGGTGTAGATTTGCATTGTATGGGTATGCATTACCCGGGTAAGGTGATGTATTCACCTGTGTAGACTGGTGTATATTTACATTGTATAGGTATGTATTACCCAGGTAAGGTGATGTATTCACCTGTGTAGACTGGTGTAGATTTACATTGTATAGGTATGTATTATCCAGGTAAGATGATGTATTCACCTGTGTAGACTGGTGTAGATTTACATTGTATAGGTATGTATTACCCGTGTAGACTGGTGTAGATTTACATGGTATAGGTATGTATTATCCAGGTAAGGTGATGTATTCACCTGTGTAGACTGGTGTAGATTTACATTGTATGGGTATGTATTACCCAGGTAAGGTGATGTATTCACCTGTGTAGACTGGTGTAGATTTACATTGTATGGGTATGTATTACCCAGGTAAGGTGATGTATTCACCTGTGTAGACTGGTGTAGATTTACATTGTATGGGTATGTATTACCCAGGTAAGGTGATGTATTCACCTGTGTTGACTGGTGTAGATTTACATTGTATGGGTATGTATTACTCAGGTAAGTTGATGTATTCACCTGTGTAGACTGGTGTAGATTTACATTGTATAGGTATGTATTACCCAGATAAGGTGATGTATTACCTGTGTAGACTGGTGTAGATTTACATTGTATGGGTATGTATTACCAGGTAAGGTGATGTATTCACCTGTGTAGACTGGTGTAGATTTACATTGTATGGGTGTGTATTACTCAGGTAAGGTGATGTTTTCACCTGTGTAGACTGGTGTAGATTTACATTGTATAGGTATGTATTACCCAGGTAAGATAATGTATTCACCTGTGTAGACTGGTGTAGATTTACATTGTATAGGTATGTATTACCTGTGTAGACTGGTGTAAATTTACATTGTATTGGTATGTATTACCCAGGTAAGGTGATGTATTCACCTGTGTAGATTGGTGTAGATTTACATTGTATGGGAATGTATTACCCAGGTAAAGTGATGTATTACCTGTGTAGACTGGTGTAGATTTACATTGTATGGGTATATATTAACCAGGTAAGGTGATGTATTCACGTGTGTAGACTGGTGTATATTAACATTGTATGGGTATGTATTTCCCAGGTAAGGTGATGTATTCACCTGTGTAGACTGGTGTTGATTTAAATTGCACAGTCCTCAATGCAGGTGAGGTAATTATGTACTGACCACTGTCTCACTGCAAGAGAGTATAATGTATTTAGGTATCACACAACGTATTATTTCACAATATGTTATTACCAATGAGTCAATCCCCTCAATTGCTCATTTAAGTTCAAATGTGAAATTTATATCAAATTAAAATTTGAAGATTTCTCTATCAGAAAGTTGATGTTATTGGATAGGTTTATTTGCATAGAAGACAGTAACCCTGATATTTGCAATTGACAGGGGAACCCTTACCTGGGGAATTCCTGCCTTTACACATGGAATCCTATGTCTTTTTAATTATACCAGGAGTGTATATTTTTGATTTTCAAAATCTCCCTACACTTTATTCTCGTATATCGGAAGTACCAATTCCATGTGTTACTTACTCAGAAAATAGATACAAACCTAAGAAACACATTTTCTGCGAGGACTTGGTTCAGGAGAAACACCAGCTGATTGGCTGAATTAGTTGTGCGAGACGTTAACTGCCGTCCTCAATACAGGGGAGGTAATAATGTACTGACTGCATTCCCTTCATACAGGGGAGGTAATAATGTACTGACTGCCTTCCTCCATACAGGAGAGGTTATAATGTACTGACTGCCTTCCCCCATACAGGGGTGATAATAATGTACTAACTGTCATCATCAATACAGGGGAGGTAATAAAGTACTGACTGCCGTCCTCCATACAGGGGAGGTAAATATACACTGACTGCCATCCTCAATGGAGCTGAGATAATGTACCAGACATAGTCCTCAATGAAGGGGAGATAATTATATACCAATCTTTTCTCCATAAAGGGAGTTAAATAATGTACTTGTGGCAGACTCTCATGCAGGGGAGATAACTGTCCAGTTAGCATGTAACAGAACAGGTGTCTATTACATGACGCCAGTGTAATTACAGTAATGTATCATACAAGACTGTACCTAGCTAAAGGAGACTAACAAATACTTTATAGTCTAAGAGGCCCCATAGACATGTGTTGCACATTTCAACAATTTATTTAGCTCTTCATCCCAAAAGGATACTGCTGGCCAAATATCATGACCCCAACTCTTTAGTTTGTTTGAAGTCTGTGGCATTGAAAATATGTCACAGTTATTCCTTTATGGTAGCCCTTCATCCTACTGGTTCAATACCATGACCCTGTGACTATTGGCCATCGAGAGGAAAACGTTTAAGGAAAAAGTTGACGTTAATATAGCGAGATGAAAGACATCGCATCACGACATAGCTCACTTGAAGTATAATGTTTCATTTTAGAATATATCAAAATTATGATACAGAAATGTATATTCAGAGGGCACGGTATGTCCAAAGGGCAGTATATGTGTAGACGTGGCTACTACCTGTTGACACGGACACTTCCCCTGGGTATACAATGTCATTTACATAAGAACTGTCTATTTGGACACGAGTTATATAATAATATTATTTACCTAAGTATTTAGTGATTTGGATTATGTAATTCACATCGTCCCTAGCATATAATGAAGCAGCGAGACAAGAGACACGAAGAAGAGAGAGCCTTTGGACCATAGGTGGCCCGTAGGCCGGGCGGGGATACACTTTACAACTCTCTCTCACTCGACATACATTGTAAAATTAACTGCCATTTATATATATATATATGAAACGTGTATGTAAATATATACATATGAAGAAGAGTCTACGGCGTCATCAATTCATTTCATTCACAACAATCATCAACAAAGTATTTAAAAATCATTTCAGTATATACTTAGATATTAAGATGGATTAAGAAATCTGTAAATGTTTGTTCTATATATCTATGACAGGCAATAGAGGGTCTAATTAGTGCAGATAGTAATCACTTTTCCAGTCACCATAAACCTCAATTAGAACAACAGGGGAACATTACACTCCGTCCAATTAATTCTGAAGAGGAAGTCGTTAGAATTTCATTGACAAGGAGATACAGTATTTCAATTTTAATTCTTTATTTGTTCTCTTATATACAAAGTCCAGATATATTAACTTTATACAGAAGGAGGTAAACACATCAATAACATATATAGCTGTACATCAATGTCACGATTTGATTTATATAAAAATAAATGTATAACACAACACATTACATGTTGAAATACAATATAAAGAAGCATCGAGTTGACACTTTCATCAATCTGACCCCTGGGGACCCCATCTTCAGTTTGAGTTTTTTTCTCTAGCTACAACAGAATGTGGCTATAAACGTAAATTTTGCTAAACTTTTGACCTCAGTGACCTTCAAAGAAAGTCAAGGTGAACAATTTAACATTTGTAGCCCTCCAATCTAGTCCCGGCCCGATATCACTTTTAGTGACACTGAATTATGAGATTTCGATATATTTGACACCATTCACCTTAAAAAAGGTCAAGGACATTCCTTTGAACAAACTGAAAAATAAACAAAAATACTTTAATTTAATGATAAACTATATCTATAACAAAAAAACGAATTGTACTCTACACAAACCGTGAAGTGGTTTAATGACAGCACACTCATGTTCTTAGTGGTATAGCTCTATAACATAAAAACATATTCAAGTTAATCCTTATAATGTAATCTATTATACCTTGTGTTATAGCTCTATAACATAAAAATATATTCAAGATAATCCTTATGTAATTTTTCTTTTTCTTCAGTCATATCTAGTCTACCAACTATTTATACGAACAAAAGGCAACAAACAATACTGACACAAAATTAAATCCAACAAACTAAATTTAATTATGG
The DNA here is from genome assembly GCF_902652985.1 of Pecten maximus. NCBI lineage: Eukaryota > Metazoa > Mollusca > Bivalvia > Pectinida > Pectinidae > Pecten > Pecten maximus. The sequence goes on along the minus strand of NW_022982779.1, from coordinate 50,983 downwards.
TAACTTACACCTTAACAATTTAAACTTACATCTAATATGTATCTATGTTTTCTGTCAATCAACACACTCCTGTAAATATCGTATCACTTATTTCTAGTAAAGCCGGTACCAGGTGCCAATATTGATGTTATAACTCAGTCTCATTGCTCTGTTCCTAGTATCAGTGATTTCTTGTAAAGTCAGTACCAGGTACCAATATTGATGTTATAACTCAGTCTCATTGCTCTGTTCCTGGTATCACAATGATTTCTAGTAAAACCAGTACCATGTACCAATATTGATCTTATAACTCTGTCTAATTGCTCTGTTCCTGGTATCACAGTGATTTCTAGTAAAGCCAGTACCATGTACCAATATTGATCTTATAACTCTGTCTAATTGCTCTGTTCCTGGTATCACAGTGATTTCTAGTAAAGCGGTACCAGGTACCAATATTGATGTTATAACTCGGTCTCATTGCTCTGTTCCTGGTATCAAAGTGATTTCTAGTAAAGTCAGTACCACGTACCAGTATTGATGTTATAACTCAGTCTCATCGATCTGTCATTCCATGCTGATAATGTTAACAAAGTTAGAATGAATTCCAAAAGAAATCAAACAATCAATATTCAACAAGGACATAGTCATCAAGATCCTCCTCTCATGCAAATATTGTATTACATGAAATTAAAGTGGGTAACATGCATAAAAACATGAAACACATGACATAGCATTTAGAATCATTACATCTATTTGTGTTCAGTCATCAAGTTCCTGTGAAAGTAATCAACGTACCGGTAATTAGTAATAAGTCTACCTAGCCAGCTTAATCAGAATCTGATCATTCCTTCAAAGGATATCGTGCAAAAAGCTATCAGCCAATCAGATCACAGCAGCCTCATTAAATATGCGTGGCATATGGTGATAATCAAACTTGAGCAAGGGATTTAGGTAATAAGTCTACAAAGCAAGTTTCATCAAAATGCGATCATTCCTTCAAAACATATTGTGCGGAAAGCAATCAGCCAATCAGATCACCGCAGCCTAATTAAATATGCCCAGAATATGCTGATAATCGAACTTGACCATGGGACTTGGGTAATAATTAAGTCTAACAAGCATTCAAAACATATTGTGCGGAAAGCAATCAGCCAATCAGATCACAGCAGCCTCATTAAATATTAGCAGAATATAATATGCCTACTGTGAACTTGAGCAAGTGATTTGGGTAATAAGTCTACCAAGCAAGTTTCATCAAAATCTTATCATTCCTTCAAAAGATATGGTACAGAAAATGAATCCGGACGGACAGACGGAACCCATTTGTATATCCCCCGTCAACTTCGTTGGGCCGGGGTCAAACACGAGACCCCAGGGTCTTGAAAGTCACAATTTTGGTAAAGCACCTAAAGACCCTGCCATCTACGAAGAGTGTTTGATACCACCATATTTGAGAGTAGAAAAGAAGATTTTTGAAGTTTTAGTCAATGTGACCTTTTTTGGCCCCGCTTCCCAGGCCCCTTGGGGGTTTGGACCATATAATTCACAATTTTGGTTGACCTTTAGCCATAGAAGCTTCCTGTCGAATTTCAATGAATTTGGTTCAGCGGTTTTGAGAAGTCGAAAATGAAAGTTGTTTACGGACAGACGAAACACGACAGACGACACATGACGACGGACAAAAGGCGATAAAAACATTTGCATCAGCAAAAGTAAAAATAATGATACGTTCAGTTCATTTTAAATTGTATAAATAACATTACATAAGATATTTCACAGAATTTGAAATAAATTGTATTTAATATAAGCTCGACTTCCACAATATAACTTAAACGATACATGTGAGGTTCTGTATATATCTCGATACAAGTCGGGCAACATTCAGAGATAGATCGCTGCTATTGTACAAATGGTTTCCCTTTCGGCAGCACAATTTACCCCTAAAAACAAGACAAAAAAGAGGCCGTCAGACACCCAAAAACATTGAATTTTACTCATAATAGCTGACATTCAATTAAGAATACGAAAAAACGTTTTCTGTTTTATATTCCCCTTAAATCTTCATGTGCACACCATCAATATACGTATGTACTCTATTACGTTTTCACACGTTTTTGAATAAAAAATAAAAACTTTCAGAGATGAGTTTACTGGTTAGGTAGGTTCAAGAAAATAAATATATATTGTGCGGTATCGGCTCCATTAGCCCGAGTTTCCTCTGGCCCTGACGCCATGTCTGGTAGCAGTGTACAGTAAAAATGCCCAATTTTGAAAAATATGACACATGTCTTAGATATGTAAACATTGCCAGTTAACCCTACATATAAACTCTAATAAAGTATATATATTCTTAATCTGTACAACATTTGCAATTTTAATACAGCTCTGAAGGATAAGTTAACTCATATTTTCTGTGATTTTTAGAGCTGTGAATACCATGTTGTAAATTAAGTTTTTCCGCTATCTCACCTTTACTGTGGGCATCCATTTTTCGCTGTAGGCAAAACTAAATTTCCTGTGTAAACACACTTGCGGAAAATCCGGAACCAATTTATTAATTTTTGTTTTAACAAATGTGAAGCCTGTATGTACTTCTTCATACTGAATATACCAATTATAGTGTACATTTATTTTTTCATTTTTATGCATATCATAATACAGGAGTTATTTGCTTAACAAAAAAATTGCCCATGGCCAGACTGTCCTACTGTAGCGAGCTACCTCTGGTGTAGGGCCAGAGCGCACTACTATATGAAAACGTGGAATTCTCCGACATCGTTCAGTGTCGCTAAGACTTTTGTGCAAATATAATAAAATCGGGCGCGACATAACGCTTACCTTACATATATGGATAAATGAGATAATTATTTACCCCAGAACACCCATTTAGTCCCATCTATGTGTTTTGTCCAATTTATGTTGCGATAACAATTGAGCTGCTTTACCTATTCCTTTGTCTTTCTGTTAAAACCAATGAAAATAGACCATTCTATGATCCAATTGAAATAGATCATTCTATGATCCAATTGAAATAGACCATTCTATGATCCAATCGAAAAAGACCATTCTATGATCCAATGGAAATAAATCATTCTATGATCCAATGGAAATACACCACTCTATGATCCAACTGAAATAGACCATTCTATGATCCAATGGAAATATATCATTCTAGGATCCAATGGAAATAGACCATTCTATGATCCAATGGAAATATATCATTCTAGGATCCAATGGAAATAGACCATTCTATGATTCAATCGAAATAGACCATTCTATGATCCAACCGTTATAGACCATTCTTTGATCCGATCAGAAATGAGCGTCGGGAATCTATATTTCATATAAACTGGGCTTTTCAAGATCCTTTTGCACAACCATGGTAACCAAATGAATGCCAAATGGCTATGCGGAACTTGTAGAAAAGATTGAATGAATGACTGACTGTCTCCACTGTGAAACATGCAACAACTAAAACAAGAGACCCAATGGGCCTGTATCGCTCACCTGGCTCTACAGCAACTTTGAAGTTGATTGAGGTCATTTCTACAGATACTATGCTGATAACCTCTTTATTCAAATATCATAGTAAGCTAGGTTTATTCATATTAATAAATGTTCTAGTCCTTCATTCCAGCATTCTATTGGCCTAATATCAGGTCTCGGAGGCTCTTGGCTATCGCAAAATTATTGTTTACATATTTAAGCCGATTTCACCCCTGTGACCTTAAATGTAGGTCAACGTCATTTATTTGAACAAACTTTGTAGCCCTTCATGCCAGCATTCTACAGGCCCAATTTCAAGTCCCTGGGTCTCTTTGTTATTGAAAAGAAGCCGTTGGAAGATTACAGCCTATTTGACCCATGTGACCTTGAATGAAGGTCAATGTCATTTATTTGAACAAACTTTGTAGCCCTTCACCCCAGCATGCTACAGGCCCAATATCAATTCCCTGGGCATCTTGGTTATTGAGAAGAAGTTGTTTGAATGAAAAAGTTGTCGCCGAACGGACGGACGGACGACGGACGCCGCACCACGGCATAAGTTCACTTGCCTTCGGGCAGGTGAGCTAACTAGAGTTGTATCCCATGGGATATCTAATACCCCCGTAGGCGTCTATAGCTGAGTAGGCTATTGGTAAGTGTAATCATATCTAATACCCCCCGTAGACGTCTATAGCTGAGAGGCTATTGGTGAATGTAATCATATATAATCCAGTCAGTTATTACATTTTATGAATGAAAATATTAAAGAAATTAATCGATCAAAAACGAGCTCCAGTTTATAAGTATTAATGATATACATCATCCAATACTGTAATTGACGAGGGGTGTTCCATAAATAATGTCACTTGCATCGGTGCTCATATAGCGGAAGTGCTTTTGTTCATTTTAATTTGCTCTGCCCTTCAAAATACTCTCCGCCAGCCAGAAGACCCCTTTTTGGCCGGTCAATCCATTTTTGGAAGCATTTTTCATACTCTTCAATGGGTACACCCATCAGACACTGATAAACAGCAGATCCAAGGGCATTTCTCGAATTGTATCTCCTTCCAGATAAATGATATTTAAGTTTTGGAAAGAGAAAATAGTCGCAGGGGGCCAAGTCTGGCGAATACGGAGGGTGCGGAAGGACAGTAACCTTCTCTGACTCCAAAAAGTCAGTCACAATACGTGCCTTCTGAGCGGGTGCATTATCATGCAAAAGTCGGACATAATTAAGTCCTGTTTTGGGGCGGCGACTTTTGTAGTAGTTCTTCAACTTTCTCAGAACAACGTTTTTATAGAACTTGCCTGTGACCGTTCTGCCTTTTGGCACCGGGATTTGAATAGCTGGCAATACTTGGGCGTCTGGCATTTTTAGTGGCCCATATTCGGTTGGCAACCCTCCGCTTTGGTTCAAAATAATACACCCAGGTCTCATCACCAGTGACTATATTATCAAAAGCCTTTTTACTATATTTTAAGTACATTTTGAGAAGTTTTTTTGCCATTGTTACACGCGTCTTCTTTTGCTCATCCATTAACAAAAGGGGTATCCATCTTGCATTTATCTTTCTAACTTTTTGGTGTTTCTTCAAAATTGCATGAACTCTTGCTAACGACAAGTCTGTCTTTCGAGCCAATTGTCTTACGATGAATCGAGCATCAGTTTTGAGGATATTTTGGATTTTTTCTATGTTACCTTTGGTTGTAGTTGTTGCAGGACGACCTGGGTGAGCAGCATCTTTCAGTTGCTGCTGCCCAGCACTAAATATACCTACCCACCTACAAACAGTCCTGTGAGACATTTGGCCCTCCCCATAAATGTCACACACCTCGCGGTGAATATCTACAGCCATTATGCCGAGTAATGACCTACCTTTTATATAGGCCCTAATTTCAAGAACATTTTCAGCTCGTTTTCCTGTCATTTTGTGTCTAGTCTAACGAATAGGCTATGGAACGATGTACACTGTACCGAGGCCAGTGAACGTGTGGACGAGATATTTACCTGTGTCACGAGCCAGTGATCACTCAATCGACACGAGGTGGTTTTGTGCATAAATTGCACGATTTCCGCGAAATAAAGCACAGTTGACATTATTTATGGAACACCCCTCGTACATCGGTTCGGTAACAAATAATTAGCACTCCTGATAACATTGTTAATTAACACGTCTTTATTTTAGTTGGGCGTAACTTCATGCCAAGTTTGGTTACTTTATTAGGACTTGTCCGGACAAGCCTCAACCAATCAGAAGTTGGCGGCCATTTTGAAAAATGCATTATCGTAAAAAAACTATAATAATGTTGTACTGGTTACACATGATTAAACTTTAAATTTGTTCTGTTCGTTCCTTTTTCTTTTGTCATCATGTTACACGAGTGTACAGAGGTGTGAATACTTAGTACTTTAATTCAGCAAACAGTGTGACAAGATGGTCATACAAAAGGTTTTCGAACTCCCCCCACTTTCTCATCCTCTCTCTCCGTTCCTTTGCCCAGTCTAAAACAGATTTACCGTCATTTGTAAGTATGGTCGTGATGTCATACTTACGTCCTGTTGTCTCTAAGTACTGTTTTACGTGACTTTCACATTCAGTGAACCAGTCTACATCTGTTGTCCTCCTGGCTATATAATGTAGACAATGATACCCGTCGTTATCTACAGCTATGGTTAGTGCTGGATACAACGTACATAGTTCTAAACTAAGCTCCCTGTGTCCCCCACTACAACTATGATGTAATACTGTCCTCCTGTAGTGATCTACAGCTGTAGTTAGTGCTGGATACAACTTACACAGCTCTAAACTAAGCTCCCTGTGTCCATACACACAACTATGATGCAATACTGTCATCCTGTAGTTATCTACAGCTGTCGTTAGTGCTGAAAAAGATTTACACAGCTCTAAACTAAGCTCACTGTGTCCCCTAACACAACTATAATGTAATATTGTCTTCCCTTTGTTATCTACAGCTGTGGTCAATGCTGGATACAACTTACACAGCTCTAAACTAAGCTTCCTGTGTCCCCTCATACAACTATAATGTATTATTGTCTTCCCGTTGTTATCTACGGCTGTGATTAGATCTGCGCATAACGTACACAGCTTTAAACTAAGCTCCCTGTCTCCCATCTCACAACTATAATGTAATATTGTCTTCCCCCCGGTATCTACAGCTGTGATTAGTGCAGGGCATAACGCACATAGCTCTAAACTAAGCTCCCTCTCTCCCTTCTCACAACTATAATGTAATATTGTCTTCCCGTCATTATCTTCAGCTGTGGTTAGTGCTGGATACAACTTACACAGCTCTAAACTAAGCTCCCTGTGTCCCTTCACATAACTATAATGTAATACTGTTTTCTCATTGTTATCTACAGCTGTAGTTAGTGCTGGATAGGACTTACACAGGTATAAACTAAGCTCCCTGTGTCCCCTCATACAATTATAATGTAACACTGTCCTCCCACCCTCGTCGATTAACTGTGACATGTGCTTTCCACACACACAACTCCTATGAACCACATGACCATTTTCTGACTCGCACTCACGCTGTTCTTTATCTCGATACAAGGATTTGAGTACCGTTCTCTCCACTGTCTGAAAGATACCACAGTTTCCTGTCATTGACACAAGATGGAGTGTGCTTGCCGAATAACGGAACCTGAATTTTTTATAGCCATGTATTAAGTGTGGATATCTGTCGCACAACAGGGTCACCATCTCTCCTCTCTCAAACGAACATGCCTCATCTAGGACATTGATTCTGTAAATATCATATGATGATCGTGATTTGCGTACCATCGCTTTAGGAATGACGGCATACTTCAGTAGTTTACGCAGTACTTGTACACTCCCACCCTTCACTATACTAAAGGGTGTCTCCTCGTCAGGTGTGGCACCAACAGAAAGGAGGTATGAGACACGATCTTCTAAACCAATAGAGCATGCTCCATTCAACAACGCACATTTTACCAAGTTATTGTCATAATTCTGACCACATAGCCAACTAATAAATCCCTGTAGAAACAGGGTGTCTGCCCATACGTCTAATGTAGCTATATAGTCGGATAATCTATGAGCATCAGACCCAAACTCTCCGACCAAATGTTTCCTGTTACGTCGGACGTCGGATTCACACTCTCTGACCAAACGTTTATACATACACTCTCTGACCAAACGTTTATATTCATCTTCACTACTAGATGATATAACTATTTTGTTAGCTGTATCTTCTGATGTTGATATATAGTGGAGGAAGTTTCGGGGAGAATTTTCTATAAACCCAATTTTTGTGTCCTTGCCATACAAAAGGGCAACTGTGTCCTGAACAGAATCATGACAAAATTTGTAAATTGAATCATACCCAAAAGGATATTTTGTTTTTGCAACCAGAGATCCAAACATTTCATCTAAACTTTTCTTCAGAGATCTGATTTTGTCTGCATGATCAAGTTTGATTCCCTGGAAAGCTTCATCAAGATTTTTCTTGTCAACACTTTCACTGTTTTTAGGATCCAAATCCCCTTTCTTAACCCTCCCATCATTGAGGAAAAGAAATAGAAGCGCAGAAGAGTGCTCCTTTGTTAAATTCTCCAAAGTTTTTTCAATGAAATAAAATGGTTGTTTGAAGAAATTAACCCCTTCTTCTTTTAAGCCAGGAACATACTTAAAAGAATGACAACACTGCGGAAATCCTAAATCTGGGGCAAGCTTGATGATTTCAGATTCCTTTCCACCAGATAAGGTTTTAATTTCTGGGACATAACTTTCTAAAATAAGCTGTTTTTCTGTGATTTGTATGCAGTTTTTACCTCTCAAATCAATGATTTTTTGGTTGAATAATTCACATGAAGGTAATTGCGTGCTTTTGAAAATTTCATCTCGAACATTTAGTATCAAACAATTTGATCTATTACTGAGTTTCCCACGAAATGTTGACTTAATGGAGACTTCCCTTTTCTTCAATTCTGCAGCGATTTCCCCACTAACATTATCAATATATACAGCTAACTGTGCATTTGGCTTGACAATGCTATCCCAGTTGTCCATGTTGTAAAGCTGTACAGGATCCTTTGACAGTCTGGTATCCTGATTATCGTCGTCCATTAGCCACTTCAATAGTTGGTAACACATCAAAGTCTTCCCATCCCCTGAGGCACCCTTGATGAGAACAATGCTGTTCTTTCTGATCATTTCTTTAGCGTCTTCCAAGGCTTGTATAGATATCACCTGTGGTTTTGAGGTTTCATCAATGGTTGTTAATTTTGTTGTTTCTGTAATAAGAAAGATAATCATTTTATTTCTGATTATTTTATCATTTTGCTTTCAAAATAATAATTTTCATGTAAAATCATAAGACTTAACACACACAAAAAATCTTTTAACAAAGTTAAATCAACAAAGAAATAATTTGCATGCTATCACAAGACTTTTTTACATACATTTCTTGTAGTTATATTTTTGGTTTTATCTACACAGTATCAATTTTGTAGAAGTGCCCCTCAACTTTTGATTATAGAAATAAGAGGCCCACTGGACCTGTGTTGCTCACCTGCTTCTACAGCAACTTGGAAACTGATCTAGGTCATTTATGCAGATAATAAGCTAATGGTTTATTCATTTAATTTTACAACCCTTTATTCCAGCATACTATTGTGTCTCTTTGTATAATTAAATATTTCTTTAAAGTTTGAAGACATTTGAACCTATGACCTTGAATGAGTCCTTCAGTTCAGCATGCTATAGGGGCAATATCAGGGTCTCTTCATCTTTTAAAGAAGACGTTCAAAGATTTAAGCCTAGTTGATCTCTAGTTGACCTTGAATGTAGGTCAAGTTCATTCATATGAAGAAGCCTGGCATGACAAAATATCAATATCAGGTCATTGGGCCTCTTCGTTATTGAGAAGTCGTTTGAATAGTTTAGCCTATTTAACCCGTGCAACATTGAATGTAGGTCACAATCATTAATTTGAACAAACTTGGTAGCCCTTCAACACAGAAAGATACAGATATCAGATCCCTGGACCTGTTGGTTAATAAGAGTAGGTCTGATAGCAGTCACAAGAATGACCTAGGACTAAGTCATACCCTGGAGACAGTCCTTGTAATACATAACTGACCCTACAGGACAACCCTGATAGCAATCACAAGAATGACCTAGGACTAGGTCATACCCTGGAGACAGTCCTTGTAATACCTAACTGACCCTACAGGACAAACCCTGATAGCAGTCACAAAAATGACCTAGGACTTGGTCATACCCTGGAGACAGTCCTTGTAATACCTAACTGACCCTACAGGGCAAACTCTGATAGCAGTCACAAGAATGACCTTAGGACTAGGTCATACCCTGGAGACAGTCCTTGTAATACATAACTGACCCTACATTTCTTTTCACAAAGGCTTTTATCAGAAAACTGTTGTCTAGAAATATAGATTTTGGATCACACATTGTTCCTCAAAAGTTGTTTAAATTTGTATCAGACCTCAATGATTTTTGATTCTCAAGAAGTAAGTTTAAGAAAATTATTGATGGCCACCAAGACAACAGAGTAGCACCACATCTAAAGTGCCTGACAAACAACAAACCTGTTTCAATCAGTCTATTACAGTGACTACATGTCAGGTAACATATGGCATTGACCTTTCATGGATAATTACATAAACTGTTATTGTTTTGTACACAATCAATATTTTGTGTGTTCTTTAACACACAAACATTAACATTTCAAACGTCTCACTAGCTCCTGTTCCTGACGATGTTGGTCAGTATTGAAAGTTTCCTGAACCTCTCTGCCATCAAGCAAATATATTTATGCCCAACATCTTTCAGCACTCACCAATCATAGCTGTCAACCCAGCATCCCTTCCTATAAAACACAAGGATCCATTTTATTAGATATATCACAATGATTAAGAACTAAATCAGAGCTAAAGAGATTATTTTCATTTTCTATTTGAAAGACTAAGCACACATTCCTATGTCAGATTATAGATATTTATGTCAGATTATAGAAATGTATGTCAGTTGTAGAAATTTGTGGACATCAGTTCCCCAGAGCAGGACTAGAACTTGCGTAAAGCCTGAAGCTATGATCAATACCCAGTATATCTTGTTTTTGGATGATGTAAATGCTATTTCTTTCACTCTAAAGCTGATTTGTTTTTTGTAATTTGCGAAAAATTACTTGTGAAACAAGAGGCCAAGAGGGCCTGTATCGCTCACCTGGTTTCATGAGATATGAAACAAGAACTATGCTTAAGTATATTTGCCACTGGTATTGCTATGTCGATACATCATAGGAATTTTATATGGTTACATGAACATTGTTTTTATTGTTATTCTAAAAATGTCCATTTAGCCAAATTGATCCCTTTTGGCCCCGCCCCTCAGCCTCCGGGGGTCAGCCCCAACATTTGTACAATTTTGAATCCCCACCCTATAGTGATGCTACCAAGCAAATATGAGCGATATCCATTTCTCAGTTTCAGAAAAGAAGTCGTTTATATCAATATAGCCCGATTGACCTCATTTGGCCCCGCTCAAGAGGCCCCCAGGAGTCAGCCCCATCTTTTGTACAATTTTGAGTCCCCTACCCATAGCGATGCTTCTGACCAAATTTGGTGAAATTCCGATCAGCGGTTATGAAGGAGAAGTCAAATAAGTCAATTGTTGACGGACGGACGACAGACGGACGAAGGACGGACGGACGGACGGACGACGGACGACAGACGCCACGGTATGGCATCAGCTCGCCTTGGTCCTTCGGACCAGGTGAGCTAATAAATACTGTATAAAACAACCACTTTTTGATTTTTGGTCAGCTGACATCTGATTCATTATTGTCATGACAAAATGTTCATCAGCAAATTATTCGACCTTACCCTTTAACTTTAAATAATTGATTAATTCCAATCAACTTTTTTTATGATGTTGTGCTATGAATGTTTATTAGTGATATATAAAATGTGTCCATGATCTTTGACCCAGTGACCTTGGCCAACTAACTGATTGTTTAATACAGACTAGCTTTGCTTCATAATGACAACAAAAGTTTCACCAGTGAAAATAAAAAAGAAAGTTTCACCAGTGAAAATAAAAAAGGAAAGTTTCACATGTGAAAACAAGAGGCCCAGAGGGCCTGTATCGCTCACCTGGTTTCATGAGATATGAAACAAGAACGATGCTTCAGTATATTTGTCGCTGGTATTGCTATGTCAATAAATATCATAAGCATTTTATATGTACATTATTTTATTACTAAACATGCCAAAAGTTGCATTGACCCATGAAATGAAATTGAATTTTGGCGCGACCCCATAGGGATGCTACCACACAAATGTGAGTGATATCCATTGCTTAGTTTCAGAGAAGATTTTGTTAAGACCAATTGGCCCCTTTTAACCCTGCCCTCTGCCCCCTGGGGGTCAGCTCCTTCCTTTATACAATTTTGAATATCTACCCTATAGGATGCTACCAGACAAACCATTGCTAAGTTTCAGAGATAACTTGTTTAAATCAATTTAGCCAAATAGACCCCTCTTGGCCCCACCCCTCAGCCCCCTGGCGGCCTGGGTCAACCCCAACATTTGGACAATTTTGAATCCCCACCCAATAACCATGCTACCATACAAATGTGAGTAATATCCATTGCTTAGTTTCATAGAAGAAGTCGTTTAAACAAATTGACCAATTTTGGCCTCGTCTCTCGGGTCCCTTGGGGGTCAGCCCCACCATTTGTACAATTTTGAATCCCCATCCCATAGGGATGCTACCAGGCAAATATAAGTGATATCTATTGCTAAGTTTTAGAGCAGAGATCGTTTATATCAATATAGCAAAATTGACCCCTTTTGGCCCCGCCCCTCAAGGCCCCTGGGGGCCAGCCCCATTATTTGTACAATTTTGAAACCTCACCTCATAGTGATGCTACCAGGCAAATATGAGCGATATACATTGCTTGGTTTAAGAGAAGAAGTCGTTAATATCAATATAGCTAAATTGACCATATTTGGCCCCGCCCCTCAGGCCCCTGGGGGAACAGCCCCATCATTTGTACAATTTAGAATCCCATTCCCGTAGTGATGATACCAGGCAAATATGAGCGATATCCATTGCTTGGTTTCAGAGAAGAAGTTGTTTATATCAATATAGCCATATTGACCACATTTGGCCCCGCCCCTCAGGCCCCTCGGGGGCCAGCCCCATCATTTGTACAATTTTGAATCCTCATTCCATAGTGATGCTATCAGGCAAATATGAACGATATTAATTGCTCGGTTTTAGAAAAGAAGTCGTTTATATCAATATAGACCAATTGACCCGTTTTGGCCCCGCCCCTCAGGCCCCTGGGGGGACAGCCCCATCATTTGTACAATTTTAAATCCTCACTCCATAGTGATGCTACCAGGCAAATATGAGCGCTATCCATTGCTCACTTTCAAAGAAGAAGTCGTTTATATCAATATAGCCAAATTGACCCCTTATGGCCTAGTAGCCTCAAAAAGGTATACATCCGATTCCCCTTTTAGGCCCTGCCCCTCAAGCTGTGCCATTACATAATATCCCTTAGGTAAACTATTAATAGCAACCAAGTGTTTTCTATTTCTTAATGAAATTAGAACACTGACATATCGGTAAGGGCCTCGCCTGTTTATATTGCAAAGGTTCTGAATTTGACATCAAGTATGATTTTACTCTCTTTGCCTTCCACCTCTACAGAAACGTATATCTCGGTGCAATACATATGTTAGTTTTGATTTGTTTTATTTTCCTATCAAGAGCCAGCTAAGATTCCATCACAGAAATCCGACAAAGGTGTGCAGGGACGCAGTTAGAGACCACGTCAGCACAAATTCTAAGCTTCAGGAGAAATACGTGTAAGGAGTGAGGCGGGTCAAACATTCACCTACAGTTAGATGCTCTAACTAAACTGACATCAGGTATATCTATATAGATGTCTTCTATATAATCTGACACAGGTATAACTGTCTTGTGTATATCTATATAAATGTCTTCTACACAACCTGACAAAGGTCTCACTGTCTTGTGTATATCTATATAGATGTCTTATATACAATCTGGCACAGGTCTCGATGTCTTGTGTACATCTATATAGATGTCTTGTACACAATCAGACACTGGTCTCACTGTATTGTGTATATCTATATAGATGTCTTACACACAATCTGCCACAGGTCTCACTGTCTTGTGTATATCTATAGATGTCTTATACACAATCTGACATAGGTCTAATTGTCTTGTGTATATCTATATAGATGTCTTATACACAATCTGACAATAGTCTCGCTGTCTTGTGTAAATCTATTTAGATGTCTTATACACAATCTGACACAGGTCTCACTGTCTTGTGTATATCTATATAGATGTCTTATACACAATCTGACATCAGGTCTAATTGTCTTGTGTATATCTATATAGATGTCTTATACACAATCTGACACAGGTCTCACTGTCTTGTGTATATCTATATAGATGTCTTATACACAATCTGACACAGGTCTCACTGTATTGTGTATATCTTTATATGTGTCTTACACACAATCTGACACAGGTCTCACTGTCTTGTGTATATCTATATAGATGTCTTATACACAATCTGACACAGGTCTCATTGTGTTCTGTATATCTATATAGATGCCTTGTACACAATCAGACACTGGTCCAATTGCATTGTTTATATCTTTATAGATGTCTTATAAACAATCTGACATCAGGTCTCACTGTCTTGTGTATATCTATACACGTATATATGTCTTATACACAATCTGACACAGATCTCACTGTCGTGTGTATATATTTAGATGAACTTATACACAGTCCGACACAGGTCTCATTGTCTTGTGTATATCTTAATATATGTTTTATAAACAATCTGACATCAGGGCTCACTGTCTTGTGTATATCTTTACACGTATAGATGTCTTATACACAATCTGACATTAGGTGTCATTGTCTTGTGTATATCTATATAGATGTCTTACATACAATCTGACACAGGTCTCACTTTCTTGTGTATATCGATATAGATATCTTATACACAATCTGACACCAGGTCTCACTGTCTTGTGTATATCTATATAGATGTCTTATATTCAGTCCAACACAGGTCTCACTGTCTTGTGTATATCTATATAGATGTCTTATACACAATCAGGCACATGTCTCGATGGCTTGTGTATACCTATATAGATGTCTTATACACAATCTGACACAGGTCTCATTGTCTTGTGTATGTCTATATAAATGTCCTACAGACAATCTGACACAGGTGTCACTGTATTGTGTATATCTATATAGATGTATTATATACAATCTGACACAGGTGTCACTGTCTTTTGTATATCTTTAAAGATGTCTTATAAAGAATCTGACATCAGGGCTCACTGTCTTGTGTATATCTATACACGTTTAGATGTCTTATACATAATCTGACACAGATCTCAATGTCCTGTGCATATTTATATAGATGTCTTATACATAATCTGACACCAGGTCTCACTGAATTGTGTATATCTATATAGATGTCTTATACACAGTCCGACACAGGTCTCACTGTCTTGTGTATATCTTTACACGTATAGATGTCTTATACACAATCTGACACAGGTCTCATTGTCTTGTGTATGTCTATATAAATGTCTTATAGTCAATCTGACACAGGTGTCACTGTATTGTGTATATCTATATAGATGTATTATATACAATCTGACACAGGTGTCACTGTCTTGTGTATATCTTTATAGATGTCTTGTACACAATCAGACACTGGTCTCACTGTATTGTGTATATCTATATAGATGTCTTACACACAATCTGCCACAGGTCTCACTGTCTTGTGTATATCTATAGATGTCTTATACACAATCTGACATAGGTCTAATTGTCTTGTGTATATCTATATAGATGTCTTATACACAATCTGACAATAGTCTCGCTGTCTTGTGTAAATCTATTTAGATGTCTTATACACAATCTGACACAGGTCTCACTGTCTTGTGTATATCTATATAGATGTCTTATACACAATCTGACATCAGGTCTAATTGTCTTGTGTATATCTATATAGATGTCTTATACACAATCTGACACAGGTCTCACTGTCTTGTGTATATCTATATAGATGTCTTATACACAATCTGACACAGGTCTCACTGTATTGTGTATATCTTTATATGTGTCTTACACACAATCTGACACAGGTCTCACTGTCTTGTGTATATCTATATAGATGTCTTATACACAATCTGACACAGGTCTCATTGTGTTCTGTATATCTATATAGATGCCTTGTACACAATCAGACACTGGTCCAATTGCATTGTTTATATCTTTATAGATGTCTTATAAACAATCTGACATCAGGTCTCACTGTCTTGTGTATATCTATACACGTATATATGTCTTATACACAATCTGACACAGATCTCACTGTCGTGTGTATATATTTAGATGAACTTATACACAGTCCGACACAGGTCTCATTGTCTTGTGTATATCTTAATATATGTTTTATAAACAATCTGACATCAGGGCTCACTGTCTTGTGTATATCTTTACACGTATAGATGTCTTATACACAATCTGACATTAGGTGTCATTGTCTTGTGTATATCTATATAGATGTCTTACATACAATCTGACACAGGTCTCACTTTCTTGTGTATATCGATATAGATATCTTATACACAATCTGACACCAGGTCTCACTGTCTTGTGTATATCTATATAGATGTCTTATACACAATCAGGCACATGTCTCGATGGCTTGTGTATACCTATATAGATGTCTTATACACAATCTGACACAGGTCTCATTGTCTTGTGTATGTCTATATAAATGTCCTACAGACAATCTGACACAGGTGTCACTGTATTGTGTATATCTATATAGATGTATTATATACAATCTGACACAGGTGTCACTGTCTTTTGTATATCTTTAAAGATGTCTTATAAAGAATCTGACATCAGGGCTCACTGTCTTGTGTATATCTATACACGTTTAGATGTCTTATACATAATCTGACACAGATCTCAATGTCCTGTGCATATTTATATAGATGTCTTATACATAATCTGACACCAGGTCTCACTGAATTGTGTATATCTATATAGATGTCTTATACACAGTCCGACACAGGTCTCACTGTCTTGTGTATATCTTTACACGTATAGATGTCTTATACACAATCTGACACAGGTCTCATTGTCTTGTGTATGTCTATATAAATGTCTTATAGTCAATCTGACACAGGTGTCACTGTATTGTGTATATCTATATAGATGTATTATATACAATCTGACACAGGTGTCACTGTCTTGTGTATATCTTTATAGATGTCTTATAAAGAATCTGACATCAGGGCTCACTGTCTTGTGTATATTTTTACACGTATAGATGTCTTATACACAATCTGACATCAGGTCTCACTGTCTTGTGTATATCTATATAGATGTCTTACATACAATCTGACACAGGTGTTACTTTCTTGTGTATATCGATATAGATATCTGATACACAATCTGACACCAGGTCTCACTGTCTTGTGTATATCTATATAGATGTCTTATACACAATCTGACACAGGTCTCACTGTCTTTTGTATATCTATATAGATGTCTTATACACAATCTGGCACTGGGCTCACTGTCTTGTGTATATCTATATAGATGCCTTGTACACAATCTGACACTGGTCTCACTGTCTTGTGTATATCTATATAGATGTCTTATACACAATCTGACACCGGTCTCACTGTCTTGTGTATATCTATATAGATGCCTTGTACACAATCTGACACTGGTCTCACTGTCTTGTGTATATCTATATAGATGTCTTATACACAATCTGACACAGGTCTCACTGTCTTGTTTATATATATATATATATATATATATATATATATATGTCTTATACACAATCAGGCACATGTCTTGATGGTTTGTGTATATCTATATAGATGTTTTTTACACATTCAGACACTGGTCTCACTGTCTTGTGTATACATATATAGATGTCTTATACACAATCAGACACATGTCTCGATGGTTTGTGTATATCTATATAGATGTCTTATACATAATCTGACACAGGTCTCACTGTCTTGTGTATATCTATATAGATGTCTTATACACAATCAGGCACAGGTCTCGATGGCTTGTGTATACCTATATATATATGTCTTATACACAATCTGACACAGGTCTCACTGTCTTTTTATTTCTATATAGATGTCTTATACACAATCCAACACAGGTCTCACAGTCTTGTGTATCTATATAGATGTCTTATACACAATCTGACACAGGTCTCACTGTCTTTTTATTTCTATATAGATGTCTTATACACAATCCAACACAGGTCTCACAGTCTTGTGTATCTATATAGATGTCTTATACACAATCTGACACAGGTCTCACTTCCTTGTGTATGTCTATATAGATGTCTTATAGACAATCAGGCACATGTCTCGATGGCTTGTGTATACCTATATAGATGTATTATACACAATCTGACACAGGTCTCACTGTCTTGTGTATATCTATGTAGATATCTTATACACAATCTGACACAGGTCTCACTGTCTTGTGTATACCTATATAGATGTCTTATACACAATCTGACACCGGTCTCACTGTCTTGTGTACCTATATAGATGTCTTATACACAATCTGACACAGGTCTCATTGTCTTGTGTATATCTATATAGATGTCTTATAGACAATCTGACACAGGTCTCACTGTCTTTTATACATCTATATAGATGTCTTATATACAATCTGGCACAGGTCTCGATGTCTTGTGTACATCTATATAGATGTCTTGTACACAATCAGACACTGGTCTCACTGTATTGTGTATATCTATATAGATGTCTTACACACAATCTGCCACAGGTCTCACTGTCTTGTGTATATCTATAGATGACTTATACACAATCTGACATAGGTCTAATTGTCTTGTGTATATCTATATAGATGTCTTATACACAATCTGACACCAGGTCTCACTGAATTGTGTATATCTATATAGATGTCTTATACACAGTCCGACACAGGTCTCACTGTCTTGTGTATATCTTTACACGTATAGATGTCTTATACACAATCTGACACAGGTCTCATTGTCTTGTGTATGTCTATATCAATGTCTTATAGACAATCTGACACAGGTGTCACTGTATTGTGTATATCTATATAGATGTATTATATACAATCTGACACAGGTGTCAGCGTCTTGTGTATATCTTTATAGATGTCTTATAAAGAATCTGACATCAGGGCTCACTGTCTTGTGTATATCTTTACACGTATAGATGTCTTATACACAATCTGACATCAGGTCTCACTGTCTTGTGTATATCTATATAGATGTCTTACATACAATCTGACACAGGTGTTACTTTCTTGTGTATATCGATATAGATATCTGATACACAATCTGACACCAGGTCTCACTGTCTTGTGTATATCTATATAGATGTCTTATACACAATCTGACACAGGTCTTACTGTCTTGTGTATATCTTAATAGATGTCTTATAAACAGTCCAACACAGGTCTCACTGTCTTTTGTATATCTATATAGATATCTTATACACAATCTGGCACTGGGCTCACTGTCTTGTGTATATCTATATAGATGCCTTGTACACAATCAGGCACAGGTCTCGATGGTTTGTGTATATCTATATAGATGTCTTATACATAATCTGACACAGGTCTCACTGTCTTGTGTATATCTATATAGATGTCCTGTACACAATCTGACACCAGGTCTCACTGTTTTGTGTATATCTATATAGATGTCTTATACACAATCAGGCACAGGTCTCGATGGCTTGTGTATACCTATATATATATGTCTTATACACAATCTGACACAGGTCTCACTGTCTTTTTATTTCTATATGGATGTCTTATACACAATCCAACACAGGTCTCACTGTCTTGTGTATCTATATAGATGTCTTATACACAATCTGACACAGGTCTCACTTCCTTGGGTATGTCTATATAGATGTCTTATAGACAATCAGGCACATGTCTCGATGGCTTGTGTATACCTATATAGATGTATTATACACAATATGACACAGGTCTCACTGTCTTGTGTATATCTATGTAGATATCTTATACACAATCTGACACAGGTCTCACTGTCTTGTGTATACCTATATAGATGTCTTATACACAATCTGACACCGGTCTCACTGTCTTGTGTATCTATATAGATGTCTTATACACAATCTGACACAGGTCTCATTGTCTTGTGTATATCTATATAGATGTCTTATAGACAATCTGACACAGGTCTCACTGTCTTTTATGTATCTATATAGATACATTATACACTATCAGGCACTGGTCTCGATGGCTTGTGTATACCTATATATATGTCTTATACACAATCTGACACAGGTGTCATTGTCTTGTGTATGTCTATATAGATGTCGTATATACAATCTGACACAGGTCTCACTGTCTTGTGTATGTCTATATAGATGTCTGATAGACCCTCTGACACAGGTCTCACTGTCTTGTGTATGTCTATATAGATGTCTTAAAGACAATCTGACATATGTCTAATTGTCTTGTGTATATCTCTATAGATGTCTTACACACAATCTGACACAGGTCTCATTTTCTTGTGTATTTCTAAATAGATGTCTTATATACAATCTGACACAGATCTCAATGTCCTGTGCATATTTATATAGATGTCTTATACACAATCTGACACCAGGTCTCACTGAATTGTGTATATTTATATAGATGTCTTATACACAGTCCGACACAGGTCTCACTGTCTTGTGTATATCTTTACACGTATAGATGTCTTATACACAATCTGACACAGGTCTCATTGTCTTGTGTATGTCTATATAAATGTCTTATAGTCAATCTGACACAGGTGTCACTGTATTGTGTATATCTATATAGATGTATTATATACAATCTGACACAGGTGTCACTGTCTTGTGTATATCTTTATAGATGTCTTATAAAGAATCTGACATCAGGGCTCACTGTCTTGTGTATATCTTTACACGTATAGATGTCTTATACACAATCTGACATCAGGTCTCACTGTCTTGTGTATCTATATAGATGTCTTATACACAATCTGACACAGGTCTCACTTCCTTGTGTATGTCTATATAGATGTCTTATAGACAATCAGGCACATGTCTCGATGGCTTGTGTATACCTATATAGATGTATTATACACAATCTGACACAGGTCTCACTGTCTTGTGTATATCTATGTAGATATCTTATACACAATCTGACACAGGTCTCACTGTCTTGTGTATATGTATATAGATGTCTTATACACAATCTGACACCGGTCTCTCTGTCTTGTGTATCTATATAGATGTCTTATACACAATCTGACACAGGTCTCATTGTCTTGTGTATATCTATATAGATGTCTTATAGACAATCTGACACAGGTCTCACTGTCTTTTATGTATATATATAGATGCATTATACACTATCAGGCACTGGTCTCGATGGCTTGTGTATACCTATATATATGTCTTATACACAATCTGACACAGGTCTCATTGTCTTGTGTATGTCTATATAGATGTCGTATATACAATCTGACACAGGTCTCACTGTCTTGTGTATATCTATATAGATGTCTGATAGACCCTCTGACACAGGTCTCACTGTCTTGTGTATGTCTATATAGATGTCTTAAAGAAAATCTGACATATGTCTAATTGTCTTGTGTATATCTCTATAGATGTCTTACACACAATCTGACACAGGTCTCATTTTCTTGTGTATTTCTAAATAGATGTCTTATATACAATCTGACACAGATCTCAATGTCCTGTGCATATTTATATAGATGTCTTATACACAATCTGACACCAGGTCTCACTGAATTGTGTATATTTATATAGATGTCTTATACACAGTCCGACACAGGTCTCACTGTCTTGTGTATATCTTTACACGTATAGATGTCTTATACACAATCTGACACATGTCTCAATGTCTTGTGTATATTTATATTGATGTCTTATACACAATCTGACACATATCTCACTGTCTTGTGTGTATCTATATAGATGTCGTACACACAATCTAACATTCATTAATTCTATTGATAATTCACAGACTATTTTTAACTTAATATCGACACAGATAAACAAAAGGCTATATCCTCCTAACTACCAACCTTTAATTAGGTCTACGTCTCCAGGTTTAAGTTTCTTTACTGGTGGTGGCCCTGTAAGTAGATGAATGGTATTATATACCAGAGAAATACCCATAGTCAACCAGAGTGTCATTAATCAGCTGTGATACCATTAGGTACCAAATTGTTAAAACCAGACATGGATCAAAAATGATGCCATTTGGTATAAAATTGTTTCAACCAGACATCAAATAATAACCATTTTTGATATCAGAGGGAATGACATTCATTGGTTTTATGTTAGACCGAGGTTTCCTCTACTTTTTCCTTCTTCACCACTTAATTATCTTAAGATCCAAGAAGAACGTTTTGAGAAATACATGTAACAGTTCTCGTTCTCCATATTTCATAAAAACTCCAGTGTAGGTTTCTTTGGCAATTTATTCAAATCCGTCGAACGTATACCCTATGCAAGAGGCCTATAGGCCTAAACGCTCACCTGATCAATGAATAATATTTATGTAAAGCTGATGTTTTCTCTACTTTTTCCTTCTTTTCCACTTAATCATCTTAATATCCAAGAGCTTTTTGAGAAATACAGACAACAAACTTCAAGATAACTGCCAGTTTGTGATCAGATTAAAATTTGAAAGTTTACAAGGGAGCAATGGGAACTAATGTGAATTTGTACTTTTCATGACGTACGTCTCGGTAAATTGTTTACAATTTCTGGCACAGGAAATATCCCGTTTTTGTTTCGGTTTGTTATCAATTTACATTAAACATACCTGACTATGGTTACTGTAAAACCTGTCTTTAATAAGATCCAACAATATTGATGTTGACAAACGGCACTAACATTAGCCCTTTGATGATTAAAGTAGTGTGATAATTATACCCAAGCTCGCTTCACTGTCAAAATGGGTCTTCATGTGCGATCAGGCAGAACTAAATCGACACACCTGAAATCACAACCAAGCCGTTGTCATGCATAATATTTACCACCTGCATATTAAGTATCGGAATACGTTTTATTCTGCATGAAAAGTACCCAGATTCTACCAAAACAGGGGATATCATCAATGTTTCTGACTCCATCCCACCAAATCCCCACCCATCGGCCAATTTATTTTTTGAGGGTGGGGGAGGGATTCAACGTTCAAATATTCCTCAACATAAGGAATCTTCATATGCATATAATAGACATCTCGCAACTTCCCAAACCCCATGCATACTTTTATATTCTGCTGCATAAAATGTACCCTGGATACTTTTTATTCTCCTGCATAAAAAGTACCCCATTATCAAAAATATTTAATTTTGACTTTATCAATCTGAAATTGTGAAGATAGGATAAGAGAGCACAGGGGGTGTCACCCCAGGGCCCAAAAAAAAAATTAATGCAAGGGGGTACATTTTATGCAGTATCCAGATACCTTTTGGTAGGGGGTTCATACTATGCATGACACCGGAAAAGCCCTGATAGGGACAGACACACAGACAGACAGATGGACAGAGCCCAATTCAATATCCCCTGCGAAATGCATTTCGCGAGGTATAATAACAAATACATGTTACGAGACTAACCTTCAGACATGAGCGCCTTTATCTTAACTGAAGTCTTCTCAACTTCATTGGCTGCTTCAACATTCACTTTTAAGAGTGCATCATAGAGTTTCTCAAAGGAACCTTTCATAGGATCAATCTTTCCTTTTGCCTTCAGTTTTTCGAATATGTCTCCAATATATGTAATGTCGTCACTTTGGAGTACATGAGGTAACAATGGGTCCAGTGCTGTCAAAAGTTTCTTCCACGTCAATTTCTTAGATGGGCTTAAAATATCACTCAGATGGAGCACCATATCAGCAAATACATCTCTGATTTCGGACTGCTGATCATGAGCTTGGGACGTCTATTTGAATGACAAACAGAGGGATTAGTATTTGACTGTCAGCCGATGACAGCTGTAGAAATGACAAACAGAGGGATTAGTATTTGACTGTCAGCCGAGGACAACCGTAGAAATGACAAACAGAGGGATTAGTATTTGACTGTCAGCCGAGGACAGCTGTACAATAACAAACAGAGGGATTAGTATTTGACTGTCAGCCGAGGACAGCTGTAGAAATGACAAACAGAGGAATTAGTATTTGACTGTCAGCTGAGGACGTCTTTAGGAATGACAAACAGAGGGATTAGTATTTGACTGTCAGCCGAGGACAGCTGTACAATAACAAACAGAGGGATTAGCATTTGACTGTCAGCCGAGGACAGCTGTAGAAATGACAAACAGAGGGATTAGTATTTGACTGTCAGCTGAGGACGTCTTTAGGAATGACAAACAGAGGGATTAGTATTTGACTGTCAGCTGATGAGGACGTCTTTAGGAATGACAAACAGAGGGATTAGTATTTGACTGTCAGCCGAGGACAGCTGTACAATAACAAACAGAGGGATTAGTATTTGACTGTCAGCCGAGGACAGCTGTAGAAATGACAAACAGAGGGATTAGTATTTGACTGTCAGCTGAGGACGTCTTTAGGAATGACAAACCGAGGGATTAGTATTTAACTGTCAGCCGAGGATAGATGTAGAAATGACAAACAGAGGGATTAGTATTTGACTGTCAGCTGAGGACGTCTGCAGGAATGACAAACAGAGGGATTAGTATTTGACTGTCAGCCGAGGGCAGCTGTAGAAATGACAGAGGAATTAGTATTTGACTGTCAGCCGAGGACATCTGTAGAAATGACAAACAGAGGGATTAGTATTTGACTGTCAGCCGAGGACAGCTGTACAATAACAAACAGAGGGATTAGTATTTGACTGTCAGCCGAGGACAGCTGTAGAAATGACAGAGGAATTAGTATTTGACTGTCAGCCGAGGACATCTGTAGAAATGACAAACAGAGGGATTAGTATTTGACTGTCAGCCGAGGACAGCTGTAGAAATGACAAACAGAGGGATTGGTATTTGACTGTCAGCCGAGGACAGCTGTACAATAACAAACAGAAGGATTATTATTTGACTGTCAGCAGAGGACAGCTGTAGAAATGACAAACAGAGGAATTAGTATTTGACTGTCAGCAGAGGACAGCTGTAGAAATGACAAACAAAGGAAATAGTATTTGACTGTCAGCTGGGGACAGCTGTAGAAATGACAAACAGAGGGATTAGTATTTGACTGTCAGACGACGACAACTGTAGAAATGACAAACAGAGGGATTAGTATTTAACTGTCAGCCGAGGACAGCTGTAGAAATGACAAACAGAAGGATGAGTATTTGACTGTCAGTAAAGGAGATCTGTCAAAATTTCTGATGTCTAGTGTTGAAGTCAGAGAGGAATGTGTGCTTAGTTTATTCATATATATTTCTTTTCAATACAGATGCACCTAAAATGCCTCCATCGACTTCCAACAAAAATCAAAGGGTCAAAAGCCCTGGGAAGCGTCAGGGTCTGAGGTCATGAAATAAGAAATTAAAATTGGATTTTATAGCCAGACAGCTACATTTCTTTAAAATGAAATGTCTAATCTATTTATTCCTATTCTATATATATATTCAAGAAAACATATATAACATATTTATCTGCTGACAACTTTCCAATAGCTGAGTATAGTTCTTTCCCTATTTCTTTAATGCTTGAAGAAGATTATTAATATACTTCTGAATCAGTAAAGCTGCTTGAAAACTTCAAAAATCAACTGAAGGGCAAATCGGTTTATTAACAGGTACGTGTACAACCAGGGATAAAAAAAAATAGGATGTTCACAGTCTAGCTTTTTTAGGTATATATATAGCAAACATCCATTTCATGACCCCTAGTAACATCGAAATGCAAATATTTTACCTTCGATAGAAAACTGCGGTCGCACTGTTGGTCATGCTGTCCGATGTGACATATACAGGCATACGGTTTTGACAAACAAGATGCCAGTATATCAGTCACGGATTGTAATCGTAAGATTTTTTTCAAATAAACAAATACTTATCTTATTTAATAAAATCCTCATGAAAAAAGGCAATGTAGTTTGTTACAACTTGCTTTCAATTCCTGTTGATATTTCTTGCGTATTCTAGAGACATACAAATAAATATGAAACTGCGAACGGTCGCTGGTTTAGTAAAATTAGACATAACCGCCAATGAGACCGATCAGTGATGATCATGTGATTCGTCACGTAATCACGTGACAGCTGTAGTATCCCGTGCAATGTTTGGCTGCCAAGCTGTTTATAGAATTATAAACATTTGACTACATAAACACGGTTGGTTTTAGGCTTATATGAAATATTCCTGCATATGAACTCAGGACGAACATATGAGTCTGGGACATGTGGATAGTTTCGCTGTTGATACATGCAATCTGACGACAATCAAACTGAATTTTTACTTTCGTTTTCAAGGCAGGATTGAGACAGAACTACGTAATCCTACAAAAAAATTTCATATACTAGTACTGGTGAAGAAAATGTTTATAAGCAAAAATAGTCTGGAACATCAAACATTCATATTTCATTTTCAATAATTGCAGTAAACTCAGGAACCATCAGTTAAATCGTGTCAATAATTGCTGTCAAAGTAGTAACTATATATTAGGCTGCGGATGTATATCATTTGTATGACAGAAAAGAGGAATTGGTAGCCGGAAACAAAGTGTGACTAACAAAATTTACCCACCACGACTATAACGGTAGGTGCCAAAGGCATCCTGACATTAAAATAATACTCACACTAGCTATTTCGGCCATCCTCTTTTTTTATGGATTAACTTGTAGGTGCAGCTCTTCTGAAAAGAAAGTAGGTAGTGATATTGATCAATATGATTTCAAAGCGATTACAAGTGACATATTAATAAGGTTGAATTTCCCTTTTCTACAGAAATTCATTAGGGTACCATTTTTTGGTTTTGGAAAGTAACTAACCATGCATGCCGAAAGATAGTACACTAAAGTATATTTTTAGTACATACTTATCCTTTCTTCAAAAAAACAACAACAAAAAAACACCAAAAAAAACCAAGATGCTCACAGGCCCTGTATGGCTCACCTGGTCGGATTTGACCAAACGTCAAAATAATGTTCATGTTCAATTTGTCAGTAGCTTTATTTGTTGATATCAAACAATGCTCTTTGGTTATGCATGGGAATCTCAACCGCTTCAAAGATATAGCCCAGAAATAAAGTTCAGACTCACTAGGGGTGTATGGTTTTTACAACATAATTGTGTTTACAGAAAATAGTCCTTTGGGTTGGGGAAAGACCTCCAGATCTTTCTTTACATTAGGATTGTGTTTATCTTTTTATGTCCAGCAATGCTATATACAGTAAAACCTTGCTATAACCATGGGACATGGAGAAATAATTATAACAAACTTTTCTGAGAATTTACATCCTAGCTAACGTACTTCCACCTCTGATTCCACATCTAGGCTAGGCTAGGCCTCAAAAACAAAAACCGAATGTGAATGTTACAAACATTTATTTTTTATATAAATAGACATAGTTGGTTTTCAATTTTGTTAACATTTTTATATCTTTTTAAAGCAATCTGTGATTTTGACTTGTTTTTTTTACCGATACTTTCCCGAAGTAGGATTCAAATGCCGACAAGCTACATGTATAGCTACTTTGGAGAGTTCTCGGAGTTTCGCCACTTCTTGGTTTTTCAATGTATCCAATAAAATAAGCAGCAATGTCTTTTTGGAAAATTTTCCTTCATTATATGCGAATTCTTACTATGTTTCTAAAAGAAGAATAAGTAAAGAAGAGCTAATAACGGGAATTTGAATTCATTTCTTAATAAGCAAAATTTGCATCAAGTGCGTTTCTTTTAAGAAAGATTTACAGTATGGTTAGGGTTGGGGATTTCAAATATATATTAAGAGGCCCAATGGGCCTGTACCGCTCACCTAGCTCTACAGCAAAGTTTAAGATGATTTAGGTAATTTCCGGAGATAATATGGTGATAACCAGTAAACCACTCCATTCAAACACCAGAGTAGGCTAGGCTTATTGATGTCAATAAACTGTCTGGTCCTTCATTACAGGCCTATTAGACCCATGTGACCTTAAATGAAGGGTCAAGGCCATTCATTTGAACAAGCTGGGCCTCTTGGTAGTTGAGAAGAAGTTATTTAAAGACATTGGCCTTTTTGGCACATGTTACATTGAATGAAGGTCAAGGTCATTCACTTGAACAAATTTGGTAGTCCTTCACCCCAGCTTGTTACAGGCCAAATATCAAGTCCCTTGGCCTCTTGGTTATTGAGAATAAGCCGTTAAAGAATTTTAGCCTATTTGACCAATGTTACCTTGAAAAAAAGGTAATTTATTTTAACAAACTTAGTACCCCTTTACCCAAGTATGCTACAGGCCAAATATCAACTACGGCGGACGAAGCACGTTGACCCTTCGGGTCAGATACCTAATCCAATTTACGGCCATTGATCAAAGACGACTGTCCAGCTCGACCACTCGTGGAAAGTGGAAATAAAACTCGCAAACGTATACTATATACTCTTTTCAGTCATACCATCACCACTATTAAGTGATATGTTACGATGGGAAAAGTATGAAATAAGTATGAAAAAGGTCACAGTAAAATTGTTTCTGCTGACCCATTTAGAAGTAAACACGCTATGAATGAACAAGAGGCCCAGGGGCCTTAACGGTCATCTGACTCTAAATTAAAAACCTTATATTATTGTAGTATGTATTCTCTGTAGCAAGTATATAGTGGCACTGTTGGCCATGGTGGCCATCTAGGATTTCTGACCGACCCAATAAATAACACTTGGTAAGGACCATCTCAGGATCATTTCTGGTAAGTTAGAGCTGAATCCCACTGGTGGAATTTGAGAAGAAGTTTAAAACAGGCATTGTTCAGGAAAACCATGATTGCACATTCATGTTACAAAAATGGCCGCCATGGCTGCCAAGTCAATGATTTTACGAGGCTTAAAAATAACAACACTTTGTTGGCCCTCCTTCCTTAAAATCCTCACCAATTTCCAGCTCAATGGCACCTGTGGAACTGGAAAAGAAGTTTTAAATGTTTTTTTCAAGATGGCTGCCATGGTGGCCATCTTGGATTTCTGGCCGACCCTATAAATAACAACACTTGGTAAGGACCATCTCAGGATCATTTCTGGTAAGTTAGGGCTGAATCCCACTTGTGGAATTTGAGAAGAAGTTTGAAATAGGTGTTGTTCAGGAAAACCATGATTGCGCAATCATGTTGCAAAATGGACACCATTGCTGCCATTTGAAAGTTTTTACGAGGCCTAAAAAAATAACAACACTTTGTTGTCTCGCCTTCCTTGACATCCTCACCCATTTCAGCTCAATGGCACCAATGGAACATATCAGGATCATTTCTGGCAAGTTTCAGCTAAATAGCACTGGTGAAACTTGAGAAGAAGTTTTAAATGTGTTTTTCAAGATTGCGGCCATCTTGGATTTCGGACCGACCCGAAAAATAACAACACTTGGCAGGACCATTTCAGGATCATTTCTGGCAAGCTTCAGCTCAATAGCACTGGTGGAACATGAGAAGAAGTTTAAAATGTGTTTTTCAAGATGGCGGCTATGGCGAACATCTTTGATTTCGGACCGACCCGAAAAATAACAACACTTGGTCGGGATCATATCAGGATCATTTCAGGCAAGTTTCAGCTCAATAGCACTGGTGGAACATGATAAGAAGTTTAAAATGTTTTTTTCAAAATGGCGGCTATGGCGGCCATCTTGGATTTCGGACCGACCCGAAAAATAACAACACTTGGTCAAGACCATCTCAGGATCATTTCAGGCAAGTTTCAGCTCAATCCCGCTGGTGGAACTTGAGTGGAAGTTTGAAATGTGAAAAGTTTACGCACGGCGGACAGCGCACGGCGCACGACGACCACCGAAGCATGATGACTATAGGTCATCCTGACGGAGACATGGTGGAATTTCCAGTGACGTACAATCTCAAAACAATCAATGGTTATTTGTTAATTATTCACATGACACATCATGTGCCTTAGATATATGCATTGTCTTTCAGTGCTTTAATCCGATATCTCCATATAACACAATACTACACTAGTGTGAGCTCGATCAACTCTGATGATCACATGATATCAGGCATTAAGAATTAAAACAATAGATTAAATTTGTCACAAAAAGGATTTAAATTGACGAGGATTTGAATTGACTTTGGACGACTTCCACTGATTACAAACCAGATATATTGGTGTACATTGAAGGGGAGGGGACCCTAGAGTGTTAGGGGTATGGCGGGGAAAGGACCCTATAGTATGAGGGTATGGAGGAGGAGGGGACCCTAGAATGTTAGGGGTGTGGCGGGGGAGAGGAACCTACAGTAGTAGAGTAATAAAGGGGAGAGGACCCTAGAGTTTTGGGAGTATGGAGGGGGAGTGGACCCTAGAGTGTTAGGGTATTGAGGGGGAGTGAACCCTAGAGTGTTAGGGGTATGGAGAGGGAGAGGACCCTAGAGTGTTAGGGGTATGTAGGGGAGAGGACCCTAGAGTGTTTAGGAGTATGGAGAGGAGAGGACCCTAGTATAGTAGGGGTATGGAGGGGAGTGGACCCTAGGGTGTTAGGGGTGTGGAGGGGGGGGGGGGGGGGGGGGGCTACAGTGGTCCCTACTTAGGAAAGGGCCTCGACAACAATTTGACACGTCACTTTAATATATGAATATTTTTTTAGTATTTAAACCTGCATACCTCAATGTAACACAAAACACACTACACTCACGTCAGCTTGATCAAACTGATACAAGCATTTCCATTCAAATCTAAACAAAGAATTCACTGCGTAACACGAATGATTGAATAGGTCAGACGTTATGCATTCCAATTTGCCTTGGTATATACATGACAATTGAAGCCCAAAACGGTAGAGTGTATGGAGGGGAGGGGACCGTAGAGAGAAAGTGAGTAAAGAGGGTATGGAGGGAAGATGACCCTAACGTAGTAGAGATAATGGTGGGGATTAGTAGGGGTTACTGAGTGTTAGGGGTATAGTGGGGGAGAGGACCCTACAGTAGTAGAGTAATAAAGGGGAGGGGACCCTTGAGTTTTAGAAGTATTGAGGGGGACCCTAGAGTGTTAGGGGTATTGAGGGGGACCCTAGAGTGTTAGGGGTATTGAGGGGGAGTGGACCCTAGAGTGTTAGGGGTTTAGAGGGGTGACTCTAGAGTGTTAGGGGTAGGGAGGGGGAGTGGACCCTAGAGTGTTAGTGGTTTAGAGGGGGGACCCTATATTGTTAAGGGTTTAGAGGGGGGCCCTAGATTGTTAGGGGTTTAGTGGTGGGACCCTAGAGTGTTAGTGGTTTAGAGGGGGGACTCCAGAGTGTTAGGGGTATGGAGGGGGAGTGGACCCTAGAGTTTTAGGAGTATGGAGGGGGAGAGGACTCTACAGTAGTAGAGTAATAAGGCAGAGGGAACCCTAGAGTGTTAGGAGTATTGAGAGGGAGTGGACCCTAGAGTGGTAGAGGAATGAAGGGGGAGTGGACCCTAGAGTGGTAGAGTAATGGAAAAGAGAGGACCCTAGAGTGTTAGGGGTATAGCGGGGAGTGGACACTAGAGTGTTAGGGGTAGGGTGGGGAGGGGACCCTATAGTGTTAGGAATTTAGAGGGGGGACCCTAGAGTGATAGGGGATTAGACGGGGGAGAGGACCCTAGAGTGATAGGGGATTCGAGGGGGAGGGGACCCTAGGGTGTTATTGGTTTGGAAGGAAAGAGGACCCTAGTGTGTTAATGGTATAGAGGGGGAGAGGATCCTAAAGTGTTTAAGGATATGGAGGGGGAGTGGACCCTAGAGTGTTAGGGTATTGAGGGGGAGTGAACCCTAGAGTGTTAGGAGTATGGAGAGGGAGAGGACCCTAGAGTGTTAGGGGTATGTAGGGGAGAGGACCCTAGAGTGTTTAGGAGTATGGAGAGGAGAGGACCCTAGAATAGTAGGGGTATGGAGGTGGAGTGGACCCTAGGGTGTTAGGGGTATGGAGGGGGTGGGGAGGGGGGGGGGCTACAGTGGTCCCTACTTAGGAAAGGGCCATGACAACAATTTGACACGTCACTTTAATATATGAATATTCTTTTAGTATTTAAACCTGCATACCTCAATGTAACATAAAACACACTACACTCACGTCAGCTTGATCAAACTGATACAAGCATTTCCATTCAAATCTAAACAAAGAATTCACTGCGTAACACGAATGATTGAATCAGTCAGACGTTATGCATTCCAATTTGCCTTGGTATATACATGTACATGAAAATTGAAGCCCAAAACGGTAGAGTGTATGGAGGGGAGGGGACCGTAGAGTGAAAGTGAGTAAAGAGGGTATGGAGGGAAGATGACCCTAAAGTAGTAGGGATAATGGTGGGGATTAGTAGGGGTTACTGAGTGTTAGGGGTATGGTGGGGGAGGGGACCCTACAGTAGTAGAGTAATAAAGGGGAGTGGACCCTAGAGTTTTAGAAGTATTTAGGGGGACCCTAGAGTGTTAGGGGTATTGAGGGGGAGTGGACCCTAGAGTGTTAGGGGTTTAGAGGGGTGACTCTAGAGTGTTAGGGGTAGGGAGGGGGAGTGGACCCTAGAGTGTTAGTGGTTTAGAGGGGGGGACCCTATATTGTTAAGGGTTTAGAGGGGGGCCTAGATTGTTAGGGGTTTAGTGGTGGGACCCTAGAGTGTTAGTGGTTTAGAGGGGGGACTCCAGAGTGTTAGGGGTATGGAGGGGAACCCTAGAGTGTTAGGAGTATTGAGAGGGAGTGGACCCTAGAGTGGTAGAGTAATGGAAAAGAGAGGACCCTAGAGTGTTTGGGGTATAGAGGGTGAGGGGACCCTAGAGTGTTAGGGGCATAGCGGGAAGGGACACTAGAGTTTTAGGAGTATGGAGAGGAGGGGACCGTATAGTGTTAGGAATTTAGAGGGGGGACCCTAGAGTGATAGGGGATTAGAGGGGGGAGGGGACCTTAGAGTGATGGGGATTCGAGGGGGAGGGGACCCTAGGGTGTTATTGGTTTGGAAGGAAAGAGGACCCTAGTGTGTTAAGGGTATAGAGGGGGAGAGGATCATAAAGTGTTTAAGGATATGGAGGGGGGTAGACCCTAGAGTGTTAGGGTATTGAGGGGGAGTGAACCCTAGAGTGTTAGGGGTATGGAGAGGGAGAGGACTCTAGAGTGGTAGGGGTATGTAGAGGAGAGGACCCTAAAGTGTTTAGGAGTATGGAGAGGAGAGGACCCTAGAATAGTAGGGGTATGGAGGGGGAGTGTACCCTAGGGTGTTAGGGGTATGGAGGGGGGGGGGCTACAGTGGTCCCTACTTAGGAAAGGGCCTCGACAACAATTTGACACGTCACTTTAATATATGAATATTTTTTTTAGTATTTAAACCTGCATACCTCAATGTATGAATATTTTTTTAGTATTTAAACCTGCATACCTCAATGTAACACAAAACACACTACACTCACGTCAGCTTGATCAAACTGATACAAGCATTTCCATTCAAATCTAAACAAAGAACTCACTGCGTAACACGAATGATTGAATAGGTCAGACGTTATGCATTCCAATTTGCCTTGGTATATACATGACAATTGAAGCCCAAAACGGTAGAGTGTATGGAGGGGAGGGGACCGTAGAGTGAAAGTGAGTAAAGAGGGTATGGAGGGAAGATGACCCTAAAGTAGTAGGGATAATGGTGGGAATTAGTAGGGGTTACTGAGTGTTAGGGGTATTGTGGGGGAGAGGACCCTACAGTAGTAGAGTAATAAAGGGGAGGGGACCCTAGAGTTTTAGGAGAATTGAGGGGGAGTGGACCCTAGAGTGTTAGTGATATGGAGGGGGAGGAGACCCTAGAATGTTTGGGGATTCGAGGGGGAGAGGACCCTAGAGTGTTTAGGGGTATGGAGGGGAGAGGACCTTAGAGTGTTAGGGGTATGGAGGGGAGGGGACTCTAGTGTTAGTGGTATGGAGGGGAGGGGACTCTAGTGTGTTAGTGGTATGGAGGGGAGGGGACCCTAGAGTGGTAGAGTAATGGAAAGGAGAGGAACCTAAAGTGTTAGGGGATTCGAGGGGGAGAGGACCCTGGAGTATTGGTGGTATGGAGGGAGAGAAGACCATATAATGTTAAGGGTATAGAGGGGAGAGGACCCTAGAGTGCTTAGGGGTATGGAGGGGGGACCCTTCAGTGGAGGAGTAAAGGAAGGGGAGAAGACCCTAGAGGGGGAGGGGTATAGAGGGGGAGGGGACCCTAGAGTGTTTGGGGTAAAGAGGGGGAGAGGACCCTACAGGGGTAAAATAATGGAAGGGATGATGGCCCTAGAGTGTTAGGGGATTCGAGGGGGAGGGGACCCTAGGGTGTTAGGGGTATTGAGGTGGAGAGGACACTAGAGTGTTGGGGGTATGGAGGGGGAGAGGACCCTACTGTGGTTGATATTAGAAGGGGCGAGGACCCTAGAGTGTTAAGTGTATAGAGGGGAGAGGACCCTAGAGTGATAGGGGATTAGAGGGGGGAGAGGACCCTACAGTGATAGGGGATTCGAGGGGGAGGGGACCCTAGAGTGATAGAGGATTCGAGGGGGAGGGGACCCTAGGGTGTTATTGGTTTGGAAGGAAAGAGGACCCTAGTGTGTTAAGGGTATAGAGGGGAGAAGATCCTAAAGTGTTTAAGGGTATGGAGTGGGAGTGCACCCTAGAGTGTTAGGGTATTGAGGGGGAGTGAACCCTAGAGTGTTAGGGGTATGGAGAGTAGAGGACCCTAGAATAGTAGGGATATGGAGGGGGAGTGGACCCTAGGGTGTTAGCGGTATGGAGGGGGGCCCTACAGTGGTCCCTACTTAGGAAAGGGCCTCGACGACAATTTGACACGTCACTTTGATATATGAAAATTTTTTTAGTATTTAAACCTGCATACCTCAATGTAACACAAAACACACTACACTCACGTCAGCTTGATCAAACTGATACAAGCATTTCCATTCAAATCTAAACAAAGAATTCACTGCGTAACACGAATGATTGAATTAGTCAGACGTTATTCATTCCAATTTGCCTTGGTATATACATGACAATTGAAGCCCAAAACGGTAGAGTGTATGGAGGGGAGGGGACCGTAGAGTGAAAGTGAGTAAAGAGGGTATGGAGGGAAGATGACCCTAAAGTAGTAGGGATAATGGTGGGGATTAGTAGGGGTTACAGAGTGTTAGGGGTATTGAGAGGGAGTGGACCCTAGAGTGGTAGAGTAATGGAAAAGAGAGGACCCTAGAGTGTTAGGGGTATAGAGGGTGAGGGGACGCTAGAGTGTTAGGGGTATTGCGGGGAATGTACACTAGAGTTTTAGGAGTATGGAGGGGAGGGGACCCTATAGTGCTAGGGGTTTAGAGGGGTGACCCTTGAGTTTTAGGAGTATGGAGGGGAGAGGGGACCATAGAGTGTTAGGGGTTTAGAGGGGAACCCTAGAGTGTTAGGGGTATGGAGGGGGAGTGGACCCTAGAGTGGTAGAGTAATGGAAGGGAGAGGACCCTAAAGTGGTAGGGGTTTAGAGGGGTGACCCTTGAGTTTTAGGAGTATGGAGGGGAGGGGACCCTAGAGTGTTAGGGGTATGGAGGGGAGGAGACCCTAGAATGTTTGGGGATTCGAGGGGGAGAGGACCCTAGAGTGTTTAGGGGTATGGAGGGGAGAGGACCTTTGAGTGTTAGGGGTATGGGAAAGGGGACCCTAGAGTGGTAGAGTAATGGAAGGGAGAGGAACCTAAAGTGTTAGGGGATTCGAGGGTGAGGGGACCCTAGGGTGTTAGGGTATGGAGGGGAAAGG
Source organism: Pecten maximus (assembly GCF_902652985.1). Lineage (NCBI taxonomy): Eukaryota > Metazoa > Mollusca > Bivalvia > Pectinida > Pectinidae > Pecten > Pecten maximus. The sequence continues at coordinate 15,500 of NW_022982779.1, read as the reverse complement.
ACCCTAGAGTGTTAGGGTATAGGGGGGAAGGGACACTAGAGTGTTAGGGGTAGGGTGGGGGAGTGGACCCTAGAGTTTTAGGAGTATGGAGGGGAGGGGACCCTATAGTGCTAGGGGTTTAGAGGGGTGACCCTTGAGTTTTAGGAGTATGGAGGGGAGAGGGGACCATAGAGTGTTAGGGGTTTAGAGGGGAACCCTAGAGTGTTAGGGGTATGGAGGGGGAGTGGACCCTAGAGTGGTAGAGTAATGGAAGGGAGAGGACCCTAAAGTGGTAGGGGTTTAGAGGGGTGACCCTTGAGTTTTAGGAGTATGGAGGGGAGGGGACCCTAGAGTGTTAGGGGTATGGAGGGGAGGAGACCCTAGAATGTTTGGGGATTCGAGGGGGAGAGGACCCTAGAGTGTTTAGGGGTATGGAGGGGAGAGGACCTTTGAGTGTTAGGGGTATGGGAAAGGGGACCCTAGAGTGGTAGAGTAATGGAAGGGAGAGGAACCTAAAGTGTTAGGGGATTCGAGGGTGAGGGGACCCTAGGGTGTTAGGGTATGGAGGGGAAAGGACCCTAGAGTGTTAGGGTATAGGGGGGAAGGGACACTAGAGTGTTAGGGGTAGGGTGGGGGAGTGGACCCTAGAGTTTTAGGAGTATGGAGGGGAGGGGACCCTAGAGTGTTAGAAGTTTAGAGGGGGACCATAGAGTGTTAGGGGTTTAGATGGTGACCCTAGAGTGGTAGAGTAATGGAAGGGAGAGGACCCTAAAGTGCTAGGGGTTTAGAGGGGTGACCCTTGAGTTTCAGGAGTATGGAGGGGAGGGGAACCTAGAATGTTAGGGGATTCGAGGGTGAGGGGACCCTAGGGTGTTAGGGGTATGGAGGGGAAAGGACCTTAGAGTGTTAGGGGTATACAGGGTGAGGGGACCCTAGAGTGTTAGGGGTATATCGGGGAGTGGACACTAGAGTGTTAGGGGTAGGGTGGGGGAGTGGACCCTAGAGTTTTAGGAGTATGGAGGGGAGGGGACCTTAGAGTGTTAGGAGTTTAGAGGGGGACCATAGAGTGTTAGGGTTGTAGAGGGGGACCCTAGAGTGTTAGGGGTATGGAGGTGAAAGGACCTTAGATTGTTAGGGGTATGGAGGGGAGGGGACTCTAGTGTGTTAGTGGTATGGGGAAGGGGACCCTAGAGTGGTAGAGTAATGAAACGGAGAGGAACCTAGAGTGTTAGGAGTTTAGAGGGGGACCATAGAGTGTTAGGGGTAGGGTGGGGGAGTGGACCCTAGAGTTTTAGGAGTATGGAGGGGAGGGGAGGGGACCCTATGGTGGCTCGTTAGGGCCAAGTATCACATCTCGTATTCTCGCACTCTCGACCTTAGGTCGAAAACGCGAGAATGCGAAAACGCGACGGCGAGGGAGCGAAAACGCGAGAATGCGAAAGAGCGAAAACGCGAGATTGCGAAAACTCGACGGCGAGAATGCGAAAAGGCGACGGCGAAAACGCGAGATTAATCTCGCACTCTCGCCGTCCCAATTTCGCTCCCTCGCCATCGCGTTTTCGCATGCTCGCGTTTTCGACCTAAGGTCGAGAACGCGAGAACGCGAGAACGCGAGATTAGTCATTAACGGCCGTCCTCGCACTCTCGCTCCCTCGCGTAAAAGACATTATACATCACTAGCTAGTGGCTACTGCATATATTAGGCCTACTTACCTTATACTACTGGTATTCCAAATTTGTGTAATAGTTGGAGAACAAATCCCCAAATATATCATCCCTGGTATTTCTGTTTTCATTAAAATTAAACATAAAATATTAATCCCTGACTGTACTGTAGATGATATTCTTAGCCAACGTTTAAATCGTTAGCTTATTACTTCAGATAATTGAGGCTCATCTTGTAAATCGAAGGTACATTGTAGCATATATAACAGTTAGGCCTATGTATGTGTCAGTGTGTCAGTGTATCAGACCTATTAAACATTTTTTTCTGGATTTCGATCCTATTCACCTCCATCACCCACAGACATACATACAACAAGCCTGTCATGATGAGGTTATATCTATTACCCTACTTCCTTACGCGAGGGAGCGAGAGTGCGAGGGTGGCCGTTAAGGTCTAATCTCGCATTCTCTCACTCTCGACCTTAGGTCGAAAACGCGAGAATGCGAAAACTCGACGGCGAGAATGCGAAAACGCGACGGCGAGAGTGCGAGATTAATCTCGCGTTTTCGCCGTCGCGTTTTCGCATTCTCGCGTTTTTTAGAGTTTTCGCTCTTTCGCATTCTCGCGTTTTCGCTCCCTCGCCGTCGCGTTTTCGCATTCTCGCGTTTTCGACCTAAGGTACTTGGCCCTAACGAGCCACCATATGACCCTATAGTGCTAGGAGTTTAGAGGGGGGACCATAGAGTGTTAGGGGTTTAGAGGGGGACCCTAGAGTGTTAGGGGTATGGAGGGGGAGTGGACCCTAGAGTGGTAGAGTAATGGAAGGGAGAGGACCCTAAAGTGGTAGGGGTTTAGAGGGGTGACCCTTGAGTTTTAGGAGTATGGAGGGGAGGGGACCCTAGAGTGTAAGGGGTATGGAGGGGAGGAGACCCTAGAATGTTTGGGGATTCGAGGGGGAGAGGACCCTAGAGTGTTTAGGGGTATGGAGGGGAGAGGACCTTAGAGTGTTAGGGTATGGAGGGGAGGGGACTCTAGTGTGTTAGTGGTATGGAGGGGAGGGGACTCTAGTGTGTTAGTGGTATTGGGAAGGGGACCCTAGAGTGGTAGAGTAATGGAAAGGAGAGGAACCTAGAGTGATAGGGGTTTAGAGGGGTGACCCTTGAGTTTTAGGAGTATGGAGGAGAGGGGACCCTAGAGTGTTAGGGGTATGGAGGGGGAGAGGACCCTAGAGTGTTTAGGGGTATTGAGGGGAGAGGACCTTAGAGTGTTAGTGGTATGGAGGGGAGGGGACTCTAGTGTGTTAGTGGTATGGGGAAGGGGACCCTAGAGTGGTAGAGTAATGGAAGGGAGAGGAACCTAAAGTGTTAGGAGTTTAGAGGGGGACCATAGAGTGTTAGTGGTTTAGAGGGGGACCCTAGAGTGTTACGGGTATGGAGTGGGAGTGGACCCTAGAGTGGTAGAGTAATTGAAGGGAGAGGACCCTAAAGTGCTAGGGGTTTAGAGGGGTGACCCTTGAGTTTTAGGAGTATGGAGGGGAGGGGACCCTAGAGTGTAAGGGGTATGGAGGGGAGGAGACCCTAGAATGTTTGGGGATTCGAGGGGGAGAGGACCCTAGAGTGTTTAGGGGTATGGAGGGGAGAGGACCTTAGAGTGTTAGGGTATGGAGGGGAGGGGACTCTAGTGTGTTAGTGGTATGGAGGGGAGGGGACTCTAGTGTGTTAGTGGTATTGGGAAGGGGACCCTAGAGTGGTAGAGTAATGGAAAGGAGAGGAACCTAGAGTGATAGGGGTTTAGAGGGGTGACCCTTGAGTTTTAGGAGTATGGAGGGGAGGGGACCCTAGAGTGGTAGAGTAATGGAAAGGAGAGCAACCTAAAGTGTTAGGGGATTCGAGGGGGAGAGGTCCCTAGAGTGTTTAGGGGTATTGAGGGGAGAGGACCTTAGAGTGTTAGGGGTATGGAGGGGAGGGGACTCTAGAGTGTTAGTGGTATGGAGGGGAATGGGACCCTAGAGTGGTAGAGTAATGGAAGGGGTGAGGACCTTATAGTGTTAGGGGATTTGAGGGGGAGATGACCCTAGAGTGTTAGTGGTATGGAGGGAGAGAAGACCCTAGAATGTTAAGGGTATAGAGGGGAGAGGACCCTAGAGTGCTTAGGGGTATGGAGGGGGGACCCTTCAGTGGAGGAGTAATGGAAGGGGAGAGGACCCTAGAGTGTTAGGGGTATAGAGGGGGAGGGGACCCTAGAGTGCTTAGGGGTATAGAGGGGAAGGGGACCCTAGAGTGTTAGGGGTAAAGAGGGGGAGGGGACCCTAGAGTGGTAAAATAATGGAAGGGATGAGGACCCTAGAGTGTTAGGGGATTCGAGGGGGAGGGGACCCTAGGGTGTTAGGGGTATTGAGGGGGAGAGGACCCTAGAGTGTTGGGGGTATGGAGGGGGAGAGGACCCTACTGTGGTTGAGTAATAGAAGGGGCGAGGACCCTAGAGTGTTAAGTGTATAGAGGGGAGAGGACCCTAGAGTGATAGGGGATTAGAGGGGAGAGGACCCTAGAATGATAGGGGATTAGAGGGGGGAGAGGACCCTAGAGTGATAAGGGATTCGAGGGGGAGGGGACCCTAGGGTGTTATTGGTATGGAAGGAAAGAGGACCCTAGTGTGTTAAGGGTATAGAGGGGGAGAGGACCCTAAAGTGTGTAAGGGTATGGAGGGGGGACCCTACATTGGTAGAGTAATGGAAGGGGTGAGGACCCTATAGTGTTTGGGGTATAGAGGGGAGAGGACGAGGACCCTAGATTGTTAGTGGTATGGAGAGGGAGGGGGAGGGGACCTACAGTGGTAGAGTAATGGAAGGGGTGAGTACCCTAGAGTGTTAGAGGTTTGGAGGAGAGGGGACCCTAGAGTGTTGGGGGATTCGGGGGGGGGGGGAGAGGACCCTAGAGTGTTAGGAGTATGGAGGAGGAGGGGACCCTAGGGTGGTAGAGTAATGGAAGAGGGGCGCGTGGAGCGGTAGGGTGTATGGAGGAGAGGGACCCTAGGGTGGTAGAGGAATAGAAGGAGAGGATCCCAAAGTGGTAGGGGTAGTGAAGGGGGAGATGATCCTAGTAATTGAAGGGAACATGAACTCAGAGTGTTAGGGTTATGAAGGGGAGGGAACTATACAGTGGAAGAGTAATGGAAGGGTTGAGGATCCTAGAGTGTTAGGTGTATGGAGGGGGGACTCTTAAGTAGGGAAAATGCACATCAGGAGGGGCATTTGAAAGACTAAGAGAGGGTGAGGGGGTATAAAGGGGGATTGGACTGTGTTAGAAGTATGGATTTGGAGAGGTCTAGAGCGGTAAGGGTATGGAGGACAGCGGTCCTATAATTTAAGGAGGTATGAAGGAGAAAAGAACCCTAGATTGGCTGCGGGTATGGAGGTGGGGGGTGTGGAGTGGGGTGGGGGGGGGGGGGGAGATTGTAAAGGCTATGGAGGGAGAGAGGACCCTAGAGTGGTAGGGGGTATGGAATAGGAGGGACACTAAAATGGTAGGGGTAGGATGAGGGGGAAAATCCTATTAGTGTAGGGGTTTGCATGGAGAGGGTCCTATTCTGTTAAAAGGAATGAAAGGGAAGGAATCCTAGCGTGGTAGGGGTATGGAGGTGAGGGGACCTTGGAATGGTATGGGGTATTGAGGGGGCCCGGAGGGGAGGCTATAGTGGTACAGGTATGGAATGAAGGGGACCATAGAGTGGTATGGGGCTACGGATTGGGACTGGTACTGGTATGGAGGGGAATCTAGAGTGGTAATGGTATGGGGGAACCTAGAGTGGTACTGGTATGGAGGGGCACCTAGAGTCGAATTGGTATGACGGGGAACCTAGAGTGGTACCGGTATGGAGGGAAACCTAGAGTGGTACTGGTATGGAGGGGAACCTAGAGTGGTACTGGCATGGAGAGGAACCTAGAGTGGTACTGGTTGGAGGGGCATCTAGAGTCGAATTGATATGGAGGGAGACCTAGAGTGGTACTGGTATGGAAGGAAACCTAGAGTGGTACTGGTATGGAGGAGAACCTAGAGTGGTACTGGCATGGAGGGGAACCTAGAGTGGTACTGGTATGGAAGGAAACCTAAAGTGGTACTGGTATTAAGGGGAACATAGAGTGGTACTGGTATGGAGGGAATCTAGAGTGGTATTGATATGGAGGGGAACCTAGAGTGGTACTGGTATGGAGGGAATCTAGATAGGTACTGGTATGGAGGGAACCTAGAGTGGTACTGGTATGGAGGGAATCTAGAGTGGTACTGGTATGGAGGGAACCTAGAGTGGTACTGGTATGGAGGGAACCTAGAGTGGTACTGGTATGGAGGGAACCTAGAGTGGTATTGATATAGAGGGAACCTAGAGTGGTACTGGTATTAAGGGAAACATAGAGTGGTACTGGTATCGAGGGAAATCAAGAGTGGTACTGATATGGATGGGAACCTAGAGTGGTACTGGTATGGAGGGAACCTAGAGTGGTACTGGTATGGAGGGAATCTAGAGTGGTACTGGTATTAAGGGGAACATAGAGTGGTACTGGTATCGAGGGAAATCAAGAGTGGTACTGATATGGATGGGAACCTAGAGTGGTATTGATATAGAGAGGGGGCCTTGAGTGGTACTGGTATGGAGGGAACCTAGAGTGGTACTGGTATGGAGGGGAACCTATATTGGTGCTGGTATGGATTGGACCCTACAGTAATGGAGAGGACCATAGAGTGGAACTGGTGTGTAGATGGGACACAATGGAAAGGGGAAGGTCTTTGATTAAGTTGAATTATTGAGAGAGAAATGACCTGATTATTAGAGGAGGCAAGAGCGGAAGAGGGTACTGCAGAGGGAGATCCTGGAGTCTAACTAACCTTACAAATAGTCACTCCCCATTAATTGTATTTCTATTCTTTTTCCGTTTTAGAAATCTACTCATGAATTAACATCATATATACATCGTATACCCAGATTTGTAAAATCATAATCACAGCTCAATTATAAACATTTTAAAGCCAGATACTAAAACTTCAAGGACAGACAGACTAAAGGACATGCGAACATATGTAAAGATGCGGGCTATAACAGTTTACTGCTGTAAGTCAAGTGTATTGAATATAACAACCCTAGAGAAGAAAATAGCCTGGGATGATGAGGAGACCAAGAGAGGAAGAGGGTATTTTTGGAAGGGTCTCTGGAGATGAAGAGGGCTTGTGAGGGAAGGGGTCAAGAGGAGGGAGAGAGAAACTGATTAGGAGGTATCCTGGAGATGGCGTTGGGTATGGACGAGATGACCAGGAGCTGAGGACGGTACATTTTGAAGGGACCTTACTGACGAAGAGGCCCTATACCATTTGACACGTCACTTAAAAAAAAACCTGCCTCCATGTGATACAATACTACACTCACGTCAGCTTTATTAACTCTGATTATTACATGTAACTGATATCTTACTATGATGAACAATAATTTTCCTTTAAAAAACCCTCAATAATTGCAATTCAAATTGACACAAAAGGTTCAATGCGCAACACGAATGATTAAACACGAAGTATTAAAATTGACGCTAGGCATTTAAATTGACCTTCGGAGATTTCCACTGTTAAAAGATAACGTATTGGTATATATGAAAAAAGGAACCCTAGAAAGGTAGAGTATGTTGTGGAAAGGACAAGGGTGGTTTTGTGTATGTGGGGAGGGGGGGGGGGGCTTATAGTGGTATAAATATTGAGGAAAAGGGAGTTGGGGACACCTTAGATATATACTGGGTATTGATGGTCAGGGGACCGTATAGTGGTAGGGGGTATGGAGCAAGAGGAGAGAGGGGAACCCTGAGTGGAAGGGGAAGGAAGGAAAGGATATCCTGGAGTGGTAGGGGTATTATGGGGGAGGGATTCTAGAGTTTTAATGGGTATAGAGGGGAATGGGACCCTAGAGACGTACTGGGTATAGAAGGTCAGCAAGGGGACCGTAGAGTGGTAGGAGTATGGTGGGGTGGGGATCCTAGGGTGATAGATGGTTTTGAAGGGGAGGGATCCTAGATTTGTAATGGGTATAGAAGGACGTACTGAGCATGGATAGGCAGGGAGGGATTTAGAGTGATAGGGGAATGGAGGAAGAGAGGGAAGCATAGTTGTAGTGGCATGGAGGCGGCGACCTCAGAATGGTAAGGAATATGGAGAGGGATGGTACACTAGTTTGGTTCAGGTACGGATTGGAGAAATGGAGGTGGCCTCAAGTGGTACAAGTATATAAGGAGGGATCCCAAGAGTGGAATTACGGAGTGAAAAGGTAACCTAGAGTAGTACTAGTAGAGAATAGTTGGGACCACAAAGTGGCAGGTTGTATAAAGGGGACACACTAGAAAGGGGAAGGCCTTTAATTGAGATAATCACAGAGAGGCAGATGAGAATGAGAAGCCTGGAGAGGAAGAGGGTACTTGATTCGGAGGATTCGTGATGAGAGAATCGGGAGTTGAAGAATGTACTTGATTAGGAAGTGCCCTGCAGAGGGAGAGTCTGGAGTTGAACGTCTTGACCTTCTGTATATAAAACATGATCACTCCCCATTAATGGTATTTCAAAATAAATGTAGCTGAACTCAACTCGGGAATTAACATCACATATACAACCAAAATTTGAAAAATCATGATCACAGTTCAATTGTAAGCGGACCAGGAGAGGAAGAGGGTACTTTTGAAAGGGATTTAGAGAGGAGGATTCACAAGAGCGAGAGGGAATCTGATTGGGAGGGACCATGGAGAGGAGTAGGACAGGGCGTTTGAGGTGAATGAGGGGACCAGGAGCGGAGGACAGTACATTTGGAGGGAACTTTAATGGGGAGAAATCCTTGACAATTTGACACGTCACATTGTTATATGACTTTTCCTCCTTGCTTTAAGCCTGCATACCAGCTTGTAACACACTACTACACTCACGTCAGCTTGATTTACTCTGATAATTATATGTGACAGGGCATATTAGTAAAGGGAACCCTTTAGTGGTAGGGGTATGGGATGGGAGAGGACTGGAGGAGTAGAAGTATCGAGAAGACAGGGCCCTAGAGTGGTCGAAATATAGAGGGGACCCAAGGCTGGGAGTAGGGGTATTGACATGAGGGGAACTCTAGAGTTGTAGGGGGCATGAAGGTAATTTCTTTGAAATCTTTCTTCAGTGTGTAAATTTTTTTAGACCTTTCAAATCCACATTCTATGCTAATGGACGCAATTATATTAAACGGAAAGTGTTGACTCAAATATAACCAGAATGAGAGTGTTTTACCATTATTTCTTAATTATCCAGGTGAATAATACAGACGCTGTAGGCCTCTTTAAATTATTTATCGCTTCACTTATAAAATATTATGAATTATGTGATACTTACCTCAGAACTATGTTGATCTTTTATATGAATTCTTTATACTCTGGTTATCCAGAATAGGTGATGATTCTATATGCGAGGTTTCTTAATACGTATTTAAACACAGGTAAAAGTGGACAAATAGCGATCCTTAAACAGGTGGCCGTATGTATATCATCCAACATGTATGTGTTTAAGGATCTAAACATTGGTGTTATGGAGACATGGTGGACTTTCCAGTGACGTCAATTCTCAAAACAACCAATGTTTATTTGTTAAATATTCGAATGACGCATCATGTGCCTTTATGCCACAGAACTTTGATATATGCATTGCATTTCAGTACTTGGAACTATATGTAACACAATACCGCACTCGATACAATATGGTAATCACATGATATCAGACACAGAATAAAATAACATTGACTGGGCCACACAAAAGATTTAAATTGAAAAAGATTTTAATGGGCGTTGGACGACTACCACTGATTACAAACCAGATATATTGATGTACATTTGAAGGATCTGTAGAGTGGTAGTGGTATGGAAGGGGTTGGGCCATAGGGTGGTAGAGGGTATAAAGGGATAGGTCACAATAAAGTGAAAGGAATATAGACGACGGGGAACCCAAGAGTGGTAGGGGGTATGGAAAGGGAAGGGACTAGAGTTATAATGGGAATAAAGGTTACTCTAGAGTATTAGGGGGTGTGAAAAGGGAGGGGATTTGAGTTGTATGGGGAATAAAAGTTACCCTAGAGTGGTAGGAGGTATAGAAAAGGAGGGGACTAGATATGTAGGAGGAATGCAGATTAATGTAGAGTGGTAATGGCTATAGCAAAGGATGGGACTAGTGTTGTAGGGTAATAAAAGTCACACTGGATTGGTTTGGGATATGGAAAGGTAAGGGACTAGAGTTGAAGGTGGAATAAAGGGCACCAAAGAGTAGCAGGGGTATGGAGGGGGAGGGGGAACCCCACAGTGCTATAGGGTAGTGAAAGATAGGAGACTGGAGCTTTAGGAGGAATAAAGGGCATCCTAGAGTGGTAAGGCTATTGACAAGGAGAGTGGGGACCCAGAGTGATAGGGGTATGGAAGTAATTTCTATGCAATTTTCCTGTCTGTGTAAAAGGAAATTTGATCAAATGTACGCTTGACTATCCTTGGCCAAAATGAATTGATATGCTTGAAGTAAACAAGAGGCACATTGGCCGTAATAGTCATCTGATTTTTAAGAAAAAACATTCCGATGGTTAATGTTTTTGCTTTTTAACTTGGAATTGACGAGGTTTGTTCCTAGTGACTATGAAAGTAGATAAAAGTAATTCATTTAAAGGAACTATTAAGTTTTTTTATTCAAGAAACCCATTGCCTTAATATCATAACCATGTGTCTCATGTTGATTTAGAAGTCGCTGAAAGATTCAATTACATTTTTATATTGTGACATTTGAAGCATGCGAGGTTGTTCTTTTAAATATACTTGGAATGCTACTGGACCAATATCATGATCCTATGCCAATTGGTTATTACAAAGTCATTATTTAAAGATTTTAACACATCTGATCCATGTGACCTTGAGAGTAGATCAAAGCCATTCATATCCATATCCATATTCATATCCATGTGACTTTGAAAGTAGGTCAAATAAAATCATATTAACACACTTGGTAGCGCTTCATTCCTGCATCCTACTAGACAAATTTTATCAACCTGATTCTCTTGGTGATTGCGAAGAATTGAATTCAGTCAGTGATTCTATAAGCCAGAGTTATTGTCTTTATACACAGGTAGAATTGAATTTAGTCAGTGATTCTATAAGCCAGAGTTATTGTCTTTATACACAGGTAGAATTGAATTCAGTCAGTGATTCTATAAGCCAGAGTTATTGTCTTTATACACAGGTAGAATTGAATTCAGTCAGTGATTCTATAAGACAGTCAACTCATAGTGATCCTTACACAAATAATCGTAGGTATATCATCAAAAATGTCTATTTCTTAGGGTGTAAACACTGGTGTTATGGAGACATGGTGGACTTTCCAGTGACGTACAATCCTTAATTTAAAAAAAAGGGTTATTTGTTAAATATTCCCATGAGTCATCACGTACCTTTTCGACAACTCACCCTTTAAACCCATACCTGCATGAAACACAGTACAATGCTCACATTAGCTCGATTAACTCTTAAAATCACATAACAACAGGCATTCAGAATTAAACAATAGATTAACTAGGCATCACAAGGGATTTGATTTAACAAGGATGTTTTGAATTGGCCTTTGACGACTTCCACTGATTACAAACTAGATATGTTGATGAACAGTGAAGGGATCCGTAGAGTGGCAGTGCCCTTGTGTATGGACGAGGATGGAACCCTCAGTGGTAGGGGTAGGGAAGAGGGGACCATAAACAGGTAGGGGTATAGAAGTGTTAGGCCCCATGGACTGGTATAGGGTGGGTAGGGGGAGGGAAAAGTAGAGTGAAAGGGGTACAGATTTCGGGGGTCCGTCTAGTGACTGGGGTATGGAAAGATAGTGGACTAGAGTTGTCGGGGGGATAAAAAAACATTGACTGGGCCACACAAAAGATTTAAATTGAAAACGATTTAAATTGAAAAAAATGGACGTTGGAGGACTTACACTGATTCCAAACCGGATATAATGATGTACATTTAAAGGATCTGTAGAGTGGTTAGGCCCCTGGGTATGGACGGAAGGGGACCATTGAGTGGTAGGGGTATGGAAGAGGAGCCATAAACAGGTAGTGGTATGCAAGGGGTGGGGACCATATAGTGGTAGAGGGTATGTAGGTAGAGGTCACAATAGAGTGAAAGGGGTATGGAAAGGGAGGGAACTAGAGATGTAGGGGAATGAAGGACCCCCTAGAGTGGTAAGGAGTATAGAATAAAAGGGAACCTATAGTGTTAAGGGAAAGGGGACTGGGCCAAAGAGCGGTAGGGAGTATAAAGGGCAACAAAGAGTTTAGGAGGTATAGAAAGCGAAGGGACTAGAGTTGTATGGAGAATAAAGGTTAATCTAGAGTGGTAGGGGGTATAGCAAGGAAGGAACTAGAATTGTATGGATAATACAAGTTACCTAGAGTGGGAGGGGGTATGGAAAGGGCGGGAAATAGATATGTATGAGGAATACCAATTAATTTAGAGTGATAATGGGTATGAAAAAGGATAGGGCTAGTGTTGTAGGGGAATAAAAGTCACACTGGAATAGTTTGGAATATGGAAATGTAAGGGACCAGGGTTGAAGGTGTAATAAAGGGCACCAAAGAGTAGCAGGGGTATGGAGGGGGAGGGGTACCCCCACAGTGCTATAGGGTAGTGAAAGATAGGGGACTGGAGCTTTAGGAGGAATAAAGGGCATCCTAGAGTGGTAGCGGTATTAACGAGGAGGGTGGGGGCCCAGAGTGGTAGGGGGTAGGGAGGTAGTTTCTATGAAATTTTCCTGTCTGTGTAAAAGGAAATTTGATCAAATGTAGGCTTGATTATCCTTGGCAAAAATGAATTAATATGGTTGAAATAAACAAGAGGCACATTGGCCGTAATAGTCATCTGATATTTAAGAGAAAATATTCCGATGGTTAATGTTTTTGCTTTTTAATTGGAAATTGACAAAATTTGTTCATAGTGACAATGAAAGTAGATCAAAGCAATTCATTAAAAGAAAGTGTCAAGATTTTTGTTATCCAATAATCCCATTGCCTTAATATTATTACAATGTCCCTCTTGTTTATTTAGAAGTCGCTGAAAGATTTTAACACATTTTGATATTGTGACCTTTGAAGTATGCAAGGCTGTTCTTTTAAATACACTTGGAATGCTACTGGACCAATGTGATCCTATGCCAACTAGTTATTTAAAGAATTTAATACATCTGATCCATGTGACCTTGAGAGTAGATCAAAGTCATTCATATCAACAAACTTGGTAGCGCTTCATTCCAGCAACCTACTAGACACATTTTATCAACCTGATTCTCTTGGTGATTGCGAAGAAGTTGCGAACAAATTACATGTATAACAAATAATATCAATGTGACCATGAACGTTTTGGTTTGTTTTTGTTTAGCGTCCTATTAACAGCCAGGGTCATTTAAGGACGTGCCAGGTTTTTGAGGTGGAGGAAAGCCGGAGTACTCGGAGAAAAACCACCGGCCTACAGTCAGTACCTGGCAACTGCCCCACGTAGGTTTCGAACTGGCAACCAGTGGTGGAGGGTTAGTGTTAAAGTGTCGGTACACCTTAACCACTCGGCCACCGCGGCCCCTGACCATGAACGTATGTCAAAGCAAAGGCCAAATAGGTCAATGGGTTATCTGTGTTGTGTCTTTTTCACCTGAATTAACGTTTTTATCGTTTCTGGAACCTATAAGGCAAATTATATTTAGGGAAAGTGATGAGTCTAATATAACCATAATGAGAGTGTTTTACCATTACTTCTGATTATCCAGGTGAAAAATACAGGCACTGTGGGCCTCTATAAATTACTTACCGATTCACTTGTTATATCAATTATATGATACTTACCTCAAAAATATGATGATCTTGTATATGAATTCTTTAAACACTGGTAGTCGAGTATAAGTGATGATTTTAAAAGCCAGAGCTCTTAATTTTCTTTTTACACAGGTAGAATTGAATTCAGTCAGTGATTCTATGAGCCAGAGTTATTGTCTTTATACACAGGTAGAATTTAATTCAGTCACTGATTCTATATGAAGTGGACTCATAGCGATCCTTAAACAGGTGGCCGTATGTATATCATCCAACATGTCTGTGTTTAAGGGTGTAAACACTGGTGTTATGGAGACATGGTGGACTTTCCAGTGACGTACAATCTCAAAACAACCAATGGTTATTTGTTAAATATTCACATGACGCATCATGTGTCTTGGTGACACAGAACTTTGATATATGCATTGCATTTCAGTACTTGGAACTCTATGTAACACAATACTGCACTCATGTCAGCTTGATATAATATGATAATCACATGATATCAGGCATACAGAATAAAATAACACTGACTGGGCCACACAAAAGATTTAATTTGAAAAAGATTTAAATGGGTATTGGACGTCTTCCACTGATTACAGACAAGATATATTGATGTACATTTAAAGGATCTGTAGAGTGGTAGGGCCCCTGGGTATGGACGAAGGGGGATCCTTGAGTGGTAGGGGTATTGAAGAGGGGACTTTAAACAGGTAAGGGTATGGAAAGGGTGGGGACCATAGAATTGTAAAGGGTGAGTAGAGAGAGGGGAAAGTCGAGTAGAAGGGGTACAGATTACTGGGGACCCTCGAGGGGCAGAGGTATGGAAAAGGAGGGAACTAGAGATGTTGGGGACATAAAGGTTTCCCTAGAGTTGTAGGGGGAATAAAGGACACATTAAATGTTGGGGGGCTTGGAAGGGGGACACTAGACCGAAAGGGGCTAAAGTTGAAAGGCAAGGGGCTAGAGTTGTAATGAGAATAAATGGCACCCTTAAGTTGTAGAGGGTAGTAACAGGGAGGAGATTAGAGCTGTAAAATAGTAGGGGGAATACAAGGACACCCTAAAGCGGTAGAGGTTATTACAGTGGAGAAAAAATAGAGTTGAAATGGGAATAAAGGGCATCCTAGCGTATTAGGGAGGATCGAAATGTAGGGGACTAGCGTTATAGGGGGAATAAAGTTTACACTAGAGTGATAGAGAGTATGAAAAGGGAGGAGACTAGACTTGTAGGCGGAATAAAGAACACCCTAGAGTGGTAGAAGGATCAAAATGCAGGGGACTAGAGTAGTAGGGGGAATGAAGGTAATCCTAGAGGAGTCGAGGTATGCAAGGTTGTTATTTTTAATACAATTGGTGTGCTACTGGACACTAGCCTGAACCTTTACCAACTGGTTATTGCGAAAAAGTTATTAAAAGATTTAAACACATATGATCCATGTGACCTTGAAATTAGATCAAAGAAATTCATATTAACAAACTTGAGAGCACTTCATTCCAGCATCCTACTGGACAAATTCGGTCAACTTGATTTGTTGGGTTATTGCGAAAAATTTATACAAATGATACGTATAACAAATTATATCCATGTTAAAGTATGTCAAGGTCAAGGCCAGATAGGTCAATGGCTTATCTGTATTGAGTCTTTTTCACCTGAATTAACGTTTTTATCGTTTCTGGAACCTGAAAGGTAAATTATATTTAGGTGAAAGTGTTGACTCTAATATAACCATAATGAGAGTGTTTTACCATTACTTCTGATTATCCAGGTGAAAATACAGGCTCTGTGGGCCTTTTTAAATTATTTACCGGCTCACTTGTTCTATTAATTATATGATACTTACCTCCAATCTATGTTGATCTTGTATATGAATTCTTTATACACGGGTGGTCGAGTATAAGTGATGATTCTAAAAGCCAGAGCTCTTAATTTCTTTACAAAATGCTTTTAGGAGTTTTTTATCTTGAATTAGTAATTCCAGTG